>NW_006408581.1:14938112-14993094 GCF_000296735.1 Chrysochloris asiatica | reverse complement strand
TATAAAGATCTGTCCTGAAGCACAATGCTGTCTGAGAGGATAATATCCATACACCTACAAGGAAGACTAGTTAATACAACTATTATTCAAATGTATGCACCAACCACTAAAGCCAGTGATGATGAAACTGAAGAAGTCTACCTACTTCTTCAGTCTGAAATTGATCAAACATACAATCAAGATGTATCGAGAATTACTGGCGACTGGAATGGATAGGTTGGAAACAAAGGGAAGAATTAGTTGGAAAATATGGCCTTAGGAATAGAAAGGATGCTGGAGATCACATGATAGAATTTTGCAATATCAAAGACTTCTTCATAGCAAATGCCTTTTTCTTTTTTTTTTAAATTGTGAACTGAGTGATAGTTTACACGGGAGAACATTGGCTTTATACCACCGTTTCATTGCAATGATTACAATCTCCTCCGTGCATCATCATTCAATAGTATTTGCTTCCATTCTCTCTGTTGTTTTTTTGGGAGGGGTGGTGGTAGCGGTGGGAAGATGTACATAAAAACACTCAGAAATATATAATAATTTAAACAACCAAAGGGCACATTCTGCAAGCCTGCCTCCTGGCTGCCAGCACTCAGTCCCTCTCTTTCTATGAGTCTAGAGTTCTCAGCTGCTCCTTCTCTCCATGTCCCATCTCTGCCTCTACCTCTGGTGTTGCTGCTTGTCTGGATAGGGTCCCGTATTCCGCTTGTGGTCTTCTCCCTTGATGGTCCTAGGGTCTTCCTTGTTCAATGTCCAACTTCTACATGCATATGAGATTAATGGGTCAAGGGCAATTTAGTCCTCATATTGACATCTTCATTAGTGAATTCTTTAAAGAGGTTTTATGCAGGAGATTTGCCTAATGCGATGCATCATTTGATTTCTTTACTGCTGCTTCCTTGAGTGTTGATAGTTGATTGGATCAAAATGAAATCTTTGACAACTGCAATCTTTTCTACACTTATGTCAATGTTGTTTATTGGTCCAGTGGTTAGGATTTTTGTTTTCTTTATATTGAGGAGTAACCTGTACTGAAGACTGTGGTCTTTGATCTTCATTAGTAAGCATTTTAAGGCCTCTTTGCTCACCACAAGCAAGGTTGTATCATCTGCATATCACAGGTTGTTAATGAGTTTTCCTATAGTCCTGATGCTACAGTTTTCTTCATATAATCCATCTTTTAGGATTATTTGCTCAGCATACAGATTGAATAGCCATGGTGAAAAAAATACAACCCTAGTACACACCTTTCCTAATTTAAAACCATTTGGTGTTCCCTTGTTCTATTAGAACAACTGCATCTTGGTCTATGTGCAGGTTCCCCATGAGCATGATTAAGTGTTCTGGAATACTCCTTCTAGGCAATGTTGTCCATAGCTTATCATGAGCCATACAATTAAAAGCCTTTGCATAGTCAATAAAGCACATGCAAACATCTTTCTGGTATTCTCTACTTTTAGCCAAGATCCATCTGATGTCAGCAATGACATCTCATATTCTACGTACTCTTCTGAATCCAGCTCGACCCCTCTGAAGGTTCTCTGTCAATGTATGGGTATAGCCGTTTTTGTATTATCTTAGCAAACTATTACTTGCAGCTGTTATAGCAGCACTGATACCTAAGACAGGGACCCTTGGTGCAATAGATCAGCACCACAGTCATAAAAAGGGGCTTGAACACGCTGGTGATCCTGAGGGTGATGCAAGGCCAAATGATTTATTCCGTTTTACATAAAATTGCTGTGAGTCAGAGTCTACCAATAACAATCAGAACAAGATCAACCAGAGCAACAGTCATTTGCCACTGTTAAAACTGGAGTCTGTAGCATGGAGTCCAGAAGGAAAGGGAAAAGCAAGCATGCTTGCTTTAGAACTTTCAAAATGCCTTCTTCAATGTTTAACAATTTGGGATGAGTATACATGTTTACTTATAAAGTACTTCTTTTTTCAGAAGATGATTTTTGTGACTGAGAAAGTATGTTATTCACCTTGTTCATCATCAGATTGGTGAGTTTCTATCATGAATGTGAATTAGTTGTTTCTAATTTTCTGCCATGTGAGGGGGAGCAACATTACTATCCTAATTTTACAGATGAGGAGACTTACATGCAGGTTAAGCAACATGATTGATGTTACATAGCAGGTTAGTAGCAAAAGCAGAAATGGGGTTGCATTACTTTCTCTCCTCCAAATCTCAAGCTTCAACACAATTCATATTGCTACTGTAAAAGAAAACATTGGACAGTTTGTACCACAGGAAACTAAGGGATGGTTATTTAGAATGTCTTGTGCTAACTGACCAAAAGCTGAATTGACTTCTATTACATTATCAAATCATTTTTACACAAGGGTTGTATTTGGACTTTTACATCTATTAGTGCTTTAACCAGGACTTTCTCAATTGCAGCAGCAAGATGACAAAAGGAAATGAAAGTTGTCGTGTATTAAAAATCAATTGAAACAACATTTCAACCTTCCGTTACAGCAGCCAATTATTTGAGAGAAGAAAACAAAATCCTGGTGTATCAGTGATAGTAATGTCTTTGGCAGCTTTTCTAATCAATTAAATGTGTGATTGCTAAGAACTGCCAAGGTTATGTTTTGCTATCTAGATGTCCTCTTTTTCTGACCTTTCCTGTACCTCATTTCTTTTTCTTTTTTTAACTTTTTATTGTGAATTGTGTGAGGGTTTCAGACAAGATCATAAATTTTACTTTCAACAAATCATATACTTTGTTTCATCTCAATGATTGTAATCTCCTCTGTCTTAGGCTGGGTTTGTTATAGAAGCAAAACCAGTGTGTGTTTGTTATTAGCTTTCAATTGTAGAATCCCTGGTCCCCAGCAGAAGAAAGAAAGTCTTTCCTGAGTGTCCCATTATATTGGAAGCAGGCCACACCCCCAAGGGAGCAGCCCTTCAATTGACTGGCTGCTCATAACTACTCATCGTAGAGTTAACTATGCCTGTATTAGGTTTTATCAGAAATAAGCACATCTCAACTTCTAAAGCTCTGGAAATCCTGGTCAAGTTGGCACAAAATCCTAACCATTACATCCCACCCTTGTTAACTTGACACCGTAAACTCTATGCATAATCTCTAAATAAAGAAAATTATAGAGTCATACTTGCACCTAACCTGATATAAGTAAAACATGTACAACTGAAATTGCGCTGGCCTTATTTTCAGCTTAAATGTCACAAATTCAACAAAGCAAAAGTATTTGTTGCACACATGCAAATTAAAACAAAAATATGTAATCATTTAAATGTCCAAAGTGCAGTTTCTTCAAGCCAGTCTCCTGCCCTCAGGCACATAGCCTTACTCAGTCCATGGACCTAGAGTTCATAACTGCTCTCTTTTTTCCACGATACCGCCTCTGCTGTTGTCTCTGCTGTGGCCGCTTTTCCAGACAGGGATCCCACATTCCATTCATGCTTTTCCTTCTTATTGGTCCCAGGATTGTCTATCCCTGGAATGAAAGAAACTATCTCCCACTGTTAGTTACACATCTTCTACAATTACAGTTTCAACAACCACAATTAATCCTACTAATAATTACTCACAATTGAAATAATAAAATACTATCAGCATCACCCCCCACCCAGTTTCACCAGCTCCATCTGGAAAAGAGGAAAACTAGTCACTGGGGAGTCTACTGTATCCCCTTCATTCTAAAATTGAACACACAAGTGAAAGTTTGTAAGCCAGCCACTTCATGCCTTTATAGCTCCCCATTTTAAATAGTCAATGTCTAAATTGCCTGTCCCTATCAACCCAGTACACTGAGGAGAGAAAGCTTGTTTCTTGATATGAAGAACCTTCCATTCTGATTAGAATTTTGAGCAACTGCATCCATAAGCAAAAGTCTAGTTCATCAAGTTGTAGCAGTTGACACTTGCTCAGAGTATCAAACACCATTATCTTCCATCTGATCAGGATTTGGTCAGTTCATTCCTAACCATCCAAGCTAGGTCAAATGGGTACCAGCTACAAATTTAGGAGTTCACACACATCTCCTTGCACTTCACACCAGCTGACTCCTTCACTTCTAGCCCTAGCCTTCATTGCCTGTGGGCTCAGGAGTTCACACAACTCCCTAAACTTCAGACCAGACAGCCTTCCCTCATATCTCATCACAAGATCAATGGATGCCAATAGAACATGTCTAAACTCAGCCCGTGACGTCATTGCTGCGCTTCCACCAATTCCACTTGCACGTAGACTCAGGTGGTCACCAGAGAGTACATGGCTTACCAGTCCCCTCTAACTTTCAGTCCTAGAAGGGAGTTTTCTGTGACAGGCCAAATTTCCTTGCCTCGATGCCTAAAAACTCAAAATGCCAAACTGTCCACTTTTTTTTCTCTGCTAGAATCTCCTGTTCTTCTAGTAGTTCTGGGTGGGTCTGCATGTCTTTTCAAATGTAAATGTACCAACTCTGAATTCTGAGTGGGACTCAGATTCCCCCTAAGGCTTAAAGTAAGAAGCATATTATTTTCCGGGAAAATTCTAACTCCACTTTTAGCAAATCTAATCCAAGTCTAGGCTGAAAGCAGGTTTACAAGCTCTCTGTAATCAAAATTTCCAATATTCATTTCTATTACACATGTATGTCTATTTTTATAATAATAGGCAGGAGAAGCCAATATCCATAAGGCAGTCAAACAGGATAACCTTTAAAAACACTCAAGTGCAGTCTTTTCTTCTTCTTTGGGTGAACCCCATTTATATGCATATGGCCCTGGGCATCTGACAGAGTGGATTCCACTAGTCCCAGGCCCAGTATCAGCCATCCTTTTTAACCAGTGTGTCATTGATTCCAGGCAACTCCAGAAACTGCTGCTCTCTCCTCTGCTGAAATATTTTATCCCATGCCGCTTCGTTCTTTCTCGTACAAAACTTCATAGTTTCATAGGTCTGGAGCCATTGCAGTGAATCCTGTTCATAGTGCCAACTGTTTAAACCAAGTGGGGACCATGTCTGACTTCCTCTGGCTCCAAAAGAGGGAAAGAGGACTAAGCTCAAAATCAGCCCAAAGCCGATTCCTATGAAGGCATACCTCCAACCTGTATCAATGCCTTTAAAACTAGTCAAACTTGAGAACCAATTTAGAAAACTCATCCTTATGGTTTTGTTTCTCTAGAACCCCACTCTCTTGGTACCACATGTCTTAGGCTGGGTTTTCTAGAGTAGCAAAACCAGTGAAATATCTCTTTCTCTCTCTGTCTCTGTCTCCATCTCTCTATATATGTTTGTAGTTGGTGTTGTTAGGTGCTGCTGAGTCAGTTCTGACTCATAGCAATCCTGTATAGAATTTCTGAGGATCAGCTGGTGGGTTTGAACTGCTGACCTTGTGGTTCACAGTCCAGTGCTGCTCCTACAGCTCCACACCAGGAGTTCAAATGAAACACATATGTAAGTTTATTATCTTATAATTGTAGAATCCCAGGTCCCCAGCAGAAGAGAAAGAGAGTCCCTCCCTTGTGCCCATTATATTGGGAGCAGGCCACCCTGCAAACGAAACATCCCTTCAATTGACTACTCACAACTCCTCAACACAGAGCTAACTATGTCTGGTGGCATCACCACGGGACTAAGCACAGCCCAACTGCTAAGCATCTGGAAATCCTGATCTAGTCAAGTTGACACAAAACCCTAACCGTTACAGTCTCCATGTAACATCACTTCCTCCTTATGTTTCTTATTTCCAGTCTACCCTCCTTCCCATCCCTTCTCAACTTTGTCCTTATGTATGTGGTGTCCTTTTGATCTTGAATGACTGACCATTCCATGGTGAGCATACTTAACTATGCTGTGGTCCCCCCATATACATATCTACAGCTTGGCTAAACATGAGGCCACGAGGGTGAGTTCCTTTCCAAACCTGATGGTGATCAAGGACCATAGTCTTGGTTTCCTCAGACTCTTTCTGACCAGGTAGTCTGGTATTTTTTGTATAATTTTGAGTCTTGTCCCACATTTCCCCCCACCTCTATCTGCAAAATAATGTGATCCATTTCAGAGCAGTTGGTAGTTGTACCTCATTTCTTATGTACCTGCTTCTTTAATGGCCCAGTTCCTCTGGATAGAGAGAAAAAATGTATCTAGAATCAATTTATAGATTATGTAAACATTTTCATTTTAATAGAACAAGTAATACTGTATACAAAGAAAAAAATTTCTAATAGTGTAATTTAAGGCACCATGGTATTTGGGTAGGAAAATATTTTATTAGCATGATCTTCAGGTATACCTCAAATCACATCTGTTTTTCCTCTATATAAGCCTGGTTTCCTCGGTTGTTGTTGTTGTTATGTGCCATGGAGTTGGTTCCGACTCATACCAACCCTGTACTGGGTTTCCAAGGCTGTAAATCTTTACAGGAGCAGAAAGCCTCATCTTTCTCCTATGTAAACAGCTGGTAGTTTGTCGGGGACCTGCCTCGACATAGGAACTTGGTTCACGAGGTGGGGATATCTGGCGGCTATAGAAATACAGAGATACACACAAGGACACCAAGAGAGAGACAAAGAGACACCCTGAAACCAGAGTGAATGCGGGACTGGCATCAGGCAGATCCTACATTGCAAACATCTCAGCCATGAAGGCTGTAATATCCTGCATAGTAAACATCTTGGCTAAACAGGCAGTATGGTTGCAATGCTGGACTGAGCCCCTGGCATGCTGTAACGCACGCCTTGCCAGTCGTAATGCCCCTGGATTCGTTCTGCGCTTCCGTTTTATTTAGGGGAGGAGCCTTACACCAGGCTGGGAGGGACTAAGACAAGGTACAGCTGACATATGTAATTTTCCAGACATTCAGGCAACTTTACATAGCAATTCGCAGGTTCGAATCCCAGGCCCGCAACTCGGTTTCTCAGGCTCAATTAATAGATCTATAGCACCTGAGCTCAGTTGGGGGAAGGTGAGAAGGAAGGTCAAAAAGCTTGGGAGGAGTCCCGCTGTGTTGGCATCCTGAGCCAGGTTTGCAGGAAGAAGCGAGAGAAGCCTAGGTGAATGGGCTGCACCTGGGAGAGGTTTAGGGAGGATGTCTTTTGTCCTTTGAACAAAGAACCGGGAAGTAGCCAAACTATTTTTAGTCAATCCTTTGGAGAAAAGCTTTACCTTTGAAACCTTTACAGTCTCGGCTTTAGGAAAATATTACATTTATCTGTGGATATTAAGGGCTCCGTGTATGCAATTAATAATAAACCTAGCTGAACACTAAGATGAAAAACAGCTTGCTATGTCTGCTAGGTGGCTAAAGTCTGTTCCTCAGAGCCTGCGGCCTGTATGGTCTGCAACAATCGGGCCCACAGGGCCTCGAACTCCTGACCGGGTCTGCACAGTCTGCAACAGTAGTTTTGAACTGCTGACCTTGCGGCTCACAGCCAGATTTGTAACCACTACGCTACCAGAGCTCCTTAGGTAGAGATACTTAACTGTGACTCTATAAAAACACTAATTTGACACAAGCTCACACTCTAATTAAGAATGAAGACTCATAATTACTTACTATTGTAAGTTGTGAGGATGAGATAGGACTGGGCAGTGTTTTGTACTGCCATGCACAGAGTCACTATGAGTTGGAACTGACTGGGCATCACTTAACAACAACAACAACTGTTTCAAAGGGATTACTAATGTGCGAAATCAGGCTGTGTGATTGTTGTTTGTATGTACTGTCAAGTAGATTTGGACTCACAGCAACCCTAAAGGACAGAGTAAACTGCCTATAGGTGTTCCAAGACTGGGCTCTTTCCTGGAGCAGATTGACAGATCTTTTCTCCATGAGCCATTGGTGGATTTGAACTGCTGACCTTTTGGTTAGCAGTCAAGTGCTTAATTATTGAGTCACCAGGGCTCCTTAAGTTAGGCAAAGTAAGGCGTGATTAAATCGATTTGAGAAGCTGAAGGTCTGACTCAGCAATGAGTGATATGAAGGAAAGTATGAAAATAGGTGATGTGTTTAGGGATTATCCAAAGTTTGAAACCAGATTTTGAAGAGTTTTGAATGCCATGGCAAAGAAGTTGAACTTACAGCTATAGGCAATGTAATCAGATTCCTCACAAACACCTGACTTCCTCATGGGAGCTCTGCATCACCCAAGATTTGTGAGAGAAACACAGCATTTAGAATACAAATGCTTGTGTCAGTCTCTTAAAGACTGCAGGAGTCATGCAAAGGGTTATTGCACTTGGCTGCTAACCAAAAGGTAGACTAGGCAGTTTGAGTGTACTCAGAGGTGCTGCAGAAGAAAAGCCTGGTGATTTTCATACAAAGATTCTGCCTTTGAAAAGCCTGTGGAAAAGTTTCACTTTGACACACATGCAGTCACTATGATCTGAAATGACTGAATGCGAAATTTTTTTTTCTCTCTAAAAAATGTAAGATACAGGGCAACTACCTAAAACATGGAGCTGATCACTAGTTTGCGTGCTTCCATGTTACATTGAGGCGTTCTAGTGTGTGTGATTCAGCTTAATAGACTTGGCATAGTATACTATGTCTGGAGCTGGGACTAATTCTTTTCACTAGGGTGGCCCTTAAGTGGAGCATGAGTGCTGGAGAAAGACCCTTTTGATGGGCAGACCATGTAACCTGAAAGATATGACAATATTGTTGGTGTTGAGTGCCTTGGAGTTGGTTCCAACTCATAGCAATCCTGTATAGAGTTTACAAGGAACAATTGAACCACTGACTTTGTACTTTGTAGTCCAGTGCATACCCTACAATGCCACACCAGGAGTCTGATAGGACAATAGATTGTACCAAATGTTATCTCCTCTCTAAAGCAACATCAAAGACATTTATTTGCCGCTATCTCTGGGCTTCCAAAGTTGATTCCACCTGCTCTTATTATAGTAGTCATTGTTTTCTATTATTGATATGTATATTTTATTTTTAATGATATATATATATATATATTGTATCTTTAACGTTCTTTTGGTTGGAAGTAGAAGAATCCACTTTGGATATTGCTAAGAGAGAAGGTCCTTCAAATTGACTGGGATAGAGCAAGGAGTCTCTGGGAGGCACAAACTGTTAAGCACTCAACTACGAACTGAAATGTTGCTGAATCAAACCCACATAGAGGTGTCTTGGAGGGAAGTTCTGGCAATTTGTTTCCAAAAGGTCAAATTACAGTAATGAAATTCTCATGGAACATTGTTCTATTCCGCATATATGAAGGTCACTATGCGTTGGAATCAATTCTATGGCAGCTGGTTTCAATTTTGGTTTTGGTTGGGGTATTTGTTGTTATTGTTAAGTGCCTTCAAGTCAGTTCCAATGTGGGAAGGAAATCAGGGAACCCAAGAGCTGGAAATGCACCCAAACTCATAGATGTATTAGAAGAGACTTGACTCAAATGATAAAAAAATCACCAGAAATCCAGGCATTTTCCTCCTTGTCAGACTCATTCTTTTTATTCTGAAGATCAGCTTCTTAGTTTCCCTGTCCCTACTGAGAGACAAGTGGCAACTCACAAACTTACCTGTGGTGAAGTTCTAGCTGCTTACAGAGATGAGCTAGTTGTCTCTGGTTCTGAGTTTCCAACTCTCTGGTGGCGCCATCTTATTTCAGATACCTATCTCTGTGGTGACTCTGTAGGTTAAGAACTAGACTGCAAGCCACAAGTTCAGTGATTCAAGCCCACCAACTGTTCTCCGGAAGAAAGATGAGACTTGATGCTTCTGCAAAGATTTGCAGCTGGAACCAACTCGACAACATCTAATACCAGCAACATCTCTGTCCAGGACAATGGCATCATTCATGTAATGTCAATCTGTCTGAAGGGGCCCACTCTGTGAATGTGGGACAGTTCTTGGTACTGGAAGAGCCAGGACCCAGGCTGGACAGACATGTTCAGGCATTTCATCTACATTGATTTTGTGCTCCTTCAGGCTGGGAACTGAGTTTTATTGATATTTTTGTCACTAGCCCTTTGCATACTATTTTGTACATACCTAATAAGCATTGATATATTTTTGTTGAATAAATAAATCACTCCTAGCTAAGGACAGAATTCTTCACTAACAGTAATTAATAGCTGTAGAGTGTTTTAAACAGCCAGCCCCTAGATTAGGAACATCCAATTTATGAACAGTTCCTACTTGGCCTTGTGTTTTTTTAAATTTTTTATTGTGAATTGAGTGAAAGTTTACAGGGCAGATAAGTTTTACATTCAACAAATCATACACTTTTTTTCATTACAATGATTATAACCCCCTCCATGTACCATCAGTTAACAACATTTCTTTCTATTCATTTTAGCTCTTTTAAAAAAAAAACACAAAAAACCACTCAGACATACATAATAATTTAAACCACCAAAGGGCACATTCTGCAAGCCTGCCTCCTGGCCACCAGCTCTCAGTCCCTCTCTTTCTGTGAATCTAGATTCCTCAGCTGCTCCCTCTCTCCATGTCCTCATCTCTGCCTCCATCTCTAGTGTCGCTGCTTCTCCAGATAAGGTCCCGGGTTCTGCTTGTGCTCTTCTCCCTTGACGGTCCTCATGTCCTCTGTTTCTGGACTGTAAGCTTAACCACTTCCCTGTTTTTGTAACAAAACTTCTTCCTTTATAAGTGTGACAGTCACTATTAGTCCTGATAACAATTATTCACTATTGAATCTAAGAATCTTATCCCCATCTCTTTTTATCAGACCCATCTAGGCAAGATGACAACTATTCAGTGGAGAGTCTATCTTCCTCCACACACTTTTAAACTAAATTCCCTCTTGAAACCTTGTAGGCTAGTCACTTCTTGCTTCTATCGCTCATTCATTTTAGGTAACCAATGTCTAAGTTTTCTGTCCCTATCTATCCTGTATACAGAGGGGATAGCATTGATACTTTATGTGAAGACTCCTTCCCTGTTGTTATTTTGAGCTATTACCTCCATGATTATAGGACAAGTTCATCAAATTGTAGCAATTTATCCTCATTTGCTTTATCAAAAATTGTTTTTTATCTTCCTCTAGTCGAGTTCTGATTATCAAGCCATTGAAGCTAGGTCAAATGGGTACTATTTGCAAGTTTGGGTGTTCTTGTGTGTCTCCTTTCACTTTGTATCAGCTGGATGCTTCACTCTGAGCTCTAGCCCTCTGTGGTGGCCTTTATTATTAAAGTAAATTGCCCTCACTTTGAAATGATTGCGCCAACTCCTAATCTCAAAAAGTCTTCATCACAGTCATCTTTACTTGATGCATGCATAGTTTTTACATCATTGCACTAAGTAAGGCTAACTAAGAACTGTATGTACGTGTTCTAACTTACCTACAAATTCTTAAAGACCCAGGAGTGGATCTTGTTTGTAACCAGGGACTGCCTGCATTTGCAGTCAACTCATCACATCTTTCCAATACTCTTGTGAGTAACTAGATTTAGAATTCATTTTTAAATGGAGTGAACAGAGATTCAAGGGCATGAGCTAAGTGACTGGAATAGGTCATATTTGAACTCGACTGGGATTTAAAGGGCCAGGTGGAAGTGCATGGCCATGGTCCACATGATGGATGGTGAGCACTTGGTCCAGTCCAAGGGCTGTGACACTGGGAGGTAAGCAAGAGACATTATTGTGATCACATTCATAGAATTTGATGAGCAACTTGTTGTAGAAAAAGAGAGAGATTAATACATACAATTAATTGATACAGCATCTCCACTGTAAATATGAGCAGACAGAATATTTATAACTAAATAAGCAAATAAACAGTCAAAAGAAAATGCCAGGAGGTGGTCATTGTTTTGTTTTGTTTTTTAACTATAAAGTACAAAGGAGCTTCAAAAAGTTCTTAGGAAAATGGAATTAAAAGATAATCGAATTTTTCGTGAACTTTTTGAAGCCCCTTCATATATTAGATACCTTGCGATCCAGAGACTGAGCACCAGAGAGGCCAGCTATTCACTATTCTCATATACAGAAAATGAAAGGTGGGTTGCCTTGGGAAGAACAGTCAAATGAAAGACAAAGAGCAGCTGAGCTATGGTGGGAACAGGTCTGGATCCAAGTACAGGTCTGCATGGTAACTGATGGTGGTTATGTGCCGATAGTGGCCATGGGTTCCTGAGACTGTAAGTCTTTATGGGAACAGAAAAGCTCACCTTTCTCTCATGGAACCGCTGGTATTTTCGAACTGCTGACCATGAAATTAGCAGCCTGACTCGTAACCACTACACTACCAGAGCTCCTTATAGGTCCACATAAGGTATTGAATATTTGCTTGAACTCTTGGATAACATCATGACCCTGAGTCATCCTCCAAATCTCAGTATTTTAGAGGGTTTTTTGTTATTGTTTGGCCTTCAAATTAACTGTTAGGGCCAAAATTCAAATCTAGGTTAATGGACTTCAGTTTTCAAACATTTAGCAGCTATGTCATATTGGGAGAAGCATGTGTCTCTTCCGACTTTGAGTGTACGGCTGCTGTCATACTATTATTTTACATTACTACCTAACAAATCTTGTCAGTTCCAGCGTGGCCATGGTTGAACTAACTCAACAAGACTGCACAGATTGCAAGATTTCCTTTTTATCACATAATAAATTAGTATCAGATAGTGTCTGAGTTATGGAAAAGTGAAGTTGTGTAAAAACAATAAATGAATGAATATTATGGTTTTCATTTAAAAGCAAATTAAAATCAGTAAGCTTCGAATCATCTAAATCATTGAGTAATATCATTAACATAATATGCAAGTAAAATTTTGTTGAAGATATTATAAAATGATTGTAGCAGTACACTGACAGGGAGTTGCCAGAAATTCTGAAGAGGACGTAGAACTAGGAATATCTCCGCTGCCATCAGAAGGAACTTGCCTCAAAGCCCAGAATACTTGTGCTTTCTTGGCTTGTGCTAAGGCATTTGATTGTGTGAATCACAACAAACTATGGCTAACATTTTTGAAGAATGTGTATTCCAGAACACTTAATTGTGCTCTTGAGGAACCTGAACATAGACCAAGATCTAGTTGTTCTAAAAGAACAAGGGAATACTGAATGGTTTAAAACCAGGGAAGGTATGCACTAGTGTTGTATCCTTTCACCATATTTATTCAATCTGTATGCTGAGCAAGTAGTCTGAGAAGTTGGATTATATGAAGAAGTTTGTGGCATAAGGATTGGAGGGAGACTCATTAACAATCTGTGATATGCAGATGACTTAACATTGCATGCTGGAAGCAAACTGGGACTTTATCCTTTGATAAAGGTCGAAGCCTACAGCCTTCAGATTGTACCTCAATGTAAAGAAAATGAAAATCCTCACATCTGGACCAATAAATGACATCATGATAAACAGAAAAGACTGAAGTTGTTAAAGACTTCACTTTGCTTGGATCCTCAATCAATGCTCATGGAAGCAGCAGTCAAGAAATCAAACAATTGCATTGTTGTTAAGTTCCATCTAGTCTGTTCTGACTCATAGCAACATTGTATAGGGTTTCCAAGGAGCAGCTGGTGGGTTTGAACTGCCAAAATCCAGTGCTGATCCCACATTTTCACACTATGATTATGCAAACCTGCTGCAAACTCCCTCTTTAAAGTGTTAAAAATCAAAGATGTCAGTTTGAGGATTAAGGTGAACCTGACCCAGGCAATGATATTTTTGATTGGCTCATATGCATGTGAAAATTGGATAATGAATAAGGGAAACCACATAGAATTGATTCATTTGAATTATGGTGTTGGCAAAGAATATTGAAAGTACCATGGACTACCAGAAGAACAAACAAATCTGTCTTGGAAGAAGTATAGCCAAAATTCTCCTTAGAAGGGAGGATGGTGAGCCTTCTCTCTCCTTGTTGTTAAGTGACGTGGAGATCTGTCAAGTGTTTCTGAGACTTTAAATTCTTTGCAGGAGCAGAAAACCTCACTAGTGGTTATTAATTAAAAAAAAAAAAGGAGTTTTAGAATAATGTCAGTTATCTACTGGAGCTGTCTTTTAGTAGCAGAAGATAAACACTGGACCATAAGTTCAGTTTGAACTGTAAGGTCTGCAGTTCAAACTCTATATGGACGGAGGTTGCTATGAGTTGAACTGGCACTTAACAACAACAACAACAACAATAATAACCCTTTAGTAATATATTTTTGTTGTATTTTTCTGGTTTTTCTTTATCCAGAGATGATAGGAACAATTAGATATTTTAGATAATTTATTGAAGTTTCTATTTCACTTATGGAGAACTGACTTAAGGTAATAAAATATATCTGAATTTTAAGACACATTTCTTGAACAAAAGATTAAAAGGAAAACACGTAACCATCTATGTCTACTTTTAGTTTTGAATAATAATTTTCCATCAAGCTTTAAGTCCTAAAAATAGGTAAAATGTTGTATTAAGGGGTGTCACCAATATTGTCAGCTGACCACTGATTATCAACAGATGAAGAGGAAAGAACAGATTTAATAGCCATCTCATAAAAACAATTAAACAGAGGATGCTGAAATCCAGTCTTAAAGAGCTTTTGAGGAATAAAAAGAGTAGAAATTAAAATTAAATGCAAATATTTAAGAGGTATTTTGAACATTTTTCTAGGAAAATATGCCAATAAATTTAAAATAAAGGGCATATAAACAATGATAAAATAAGAGTTTGTTTGTCCTGATAATTTGTTTGCCTCTAGTAATTTTGGAAAGATTTATGAATCTGTATCTTTGTACTTCAGCGACGAGTAGATTCATTATGATCATTAGTTTCCTGTGGTGTTGTTATACCAGGTACATTTTCATCAGGACTGCTGGTGAAATTATCAACCATAATATTAAGATTAGAATAAACAAGAGATTCTTTCCTTGTACAATCAATTCAAATTTTCATTTCATTAAAGAAGAGTAAGATGGCAATGGTACTAAATTGCTATTTAGACTATTACCAGTCTGTGTTAATAGTCTTAATTTATCAACATTTATTTTAACCTTTGCTATAAAGTCTTGCAAATAAAACTGATCATTATTAATTTTTAGGTAAAAACAAAATTAATATTTTGTGCCAGGATTCCTTTATCATAGTCTGTTCTTAGCAGAAAGGTTAGCTCTTAAAACCCTTTTATCTATGTGTGCTTTTTTACAAGTTCAACCTGCTAGTTTCTTGCATATTTACATATATATGTAATGTTTTAACAACAACAAGAACACCAAAAATATGTTGAAGCATTACACTGTATTGTGGCACTGTGGGATAAAGCACTGGACCTCAAGGTTGGTTTGAACCACAAGGTCCATGGTTCAAACTCACCAGCTGCTCTTTGGAAACCGTATACAGGGCTGCTATGAATTGGCACCAACTGGATGGCACTTAACAATAACAATGCACTATAACTCTGAAAGTAGCCTGGGCTTTAGAAGACTTGGGTTTGAAAACTGTCTCTGTCCATTACAAGTTGAATACTTTGGTTGACTTAATTTCTCTAATTCCCATGTTCCTCATCTGTGCAGTGTGGGTAATGATGCCTGTCTTGTTGGTGCTCAAAAGATGTCAACATTTGTTATGTAATCTACAATTTAAATAAAATGGCTGAAGCAAACCCATACCATAATGGTTTTTTGTGAGTGTAATTTTGAAGGTCAAGTAAACCATTTATTTTTCTAAATATGTGCATCAGCGCAAAAAGGAACTGATTTTTCTAATTTCCTTTGTAGCATAAACATCTCACTGTCATCCTGCTGACCCACTAGTCAAAAAGAAAAAGAACTGAAAGGTTAAGTTCTATCCATTTGATATTTATTTTGCTGATACTTATCTGGTTGCATGATTCTAATTATGAATCTCCATTTTAGTTTATACTAAATTACGAAAGACTGGAGGTGAGTTGTCACACAACATATTTTTTAGTCAATTGTTAACACACTCCTCTACGGCGACACACTCTCGAATCTTTTATGGAGAGATAAATGAATACATACGGGTGTGGGTGGCAGAGAATTAATGTAGGTACCGGATCCATCTGGTGAAATGTTTCATCCAAACCTTCCTTGGATGCCATTACGCTCCATGGGGAGAGGGGCTTTCTAGCCAAAATGATTAATTAGTGTCCCGTGAAGCCTAAAGCTGTTTTATTGTTTCTTTGGGCTTCTTCCCACAATTGTACCTGTGTCTTCTGATTGGTCAGTTGTTACAACGAGCCTTACTTTATGGTTATGAAGGAATCACATTCATGGGATACGTTGTAACAGATAAAAATCCTAAATCTCTTTACAGGGAAGGTCCTTTAGGCAAACAGTAGGATCCCAGCTCCCCATGCCTTCTTTTGGACAGGACGAGGTTTGACATTGATGCTTCAGCCTGGCATCAGACTACATTATTAAGGCAGGAAATTAGGCAGAATAATAGAGGCAAAGATAATATCACTTTCTAATCACATGTCTTTCTATTCAGACCCATTTTACATAAAGATACATGCTGAAGATAGTCAAAAGATATTTGAGTGTGTCCATTCATTAAAATATTTATTGATACTGCATTTATCCTCAGAGATGATAAATGCACATGAACATATAATATAATAAGGTATAGAGTTTGATATACCACAAAAGAGAAAGCAGATGAAATGCTATGAGAGGTCAGGACTACACACAGGCCTAGGCACATGGTAAGATGGGACCAATGTTTAGTTTCTTTCCCTTTCTTTCAGTTAAGGGAAGGGCTACTTGGAATGATAGCCCTCTGTGTGTGTGCATGCATATGTGTGCATGTATAGAGGAGCAGTGAAATATTTCATGAAAAATGTCCTCTGGGGTTTGGACAATTAGAAGATAGGGGTAATAGTATTTCAGGCCAAGGAAATAATATAAGTTAAAAAATTGTATGGGATTCCAAATTTTTTAGTTCCCTGGAGCACAGGATGGTGGAGAGTTATGAAGATACTAAGGTTAGCAGGAAGTTTGATCATAGCATAACAGTCTCAATTCTGCAAGATGTGTGAATTTGTTCTTCCGAAACTATGTAAGCTTCTGTATGAGCTAAGGAATGGCTAATGTGTTGAAATATTGGAGTCCTGGTGTGGAGCTGTAGGATAAATACTGGACTGCTAACCACAAGGTTGGTGGTTCAAACCCACCAACTGTTCCTCAGCAACCATATAAAGGCTTATGATGAGTCGGAACTGACTCAACTGCACTTGACAATAACAACAATGTATTAAAAAAAAAACTGGTCTCCAATTTTTATTTTCCAAAAATCTGGTATACCACATGTCTGGTGAATACCAATGGAGCATTTAACAAGTGTAATGCCAACATTACAGGGTAAATCAGTTCAGAGGCTTGGATGCTGCCTCAGTGTATCAGTCAGGATAAGCAAAGTTATACAGTCAAAAAAAACAACCTTACGTGTTGCTGTTGTTAAGTGCCATCGAGTCTGTTCTGACTCATAGCAACCCTGCAAGGAGTAGCTGGTGAGTTTGAACTGCTAACCTTGTGTATAGCAGCCAAGTGCTTATTTTAGAGCACCACAGCTAGTTTAAATATCAGTGGCTTAATCTGAAAAAAAATTCTAACTTAAAAGTGTGCTTTCCTTCAAGTATTAGCCCACAATTCCAGGATGCTTTGATGTTATGACTCTTCTATACCTTTATGTTCTTCTATGAATTCTGGACTCACGGTTTAGTGCTATATGATGAGCACTATATGCTAGCTACAAGGTTGACAGTTCAAAACCACCAGCTGCTCCTGAGAAGCCCCATACAAAGTTACTATGATTCAGAACTGACTCGAAGACACTTACCAACAAACAACAATGATTTCTACAGCAGGAAAAGAATAGGCTGCACAGTGAAGCACTAGTAATTAAAGGTTTTCATGTGGACACATGTCACATCTCACTTTACATTACAATTGACTGGCCACAGCAAATTCTCTGGCCTTGTCCATCTATTTAACTATCATCCTTTCTTTATGCTGTTTATTTCTGGAAGATAGAGCTTTCCTTTTGTTTACACTTTATCCCCAGTGCCTGAAAACAGTAGGTATTTATCTGTTGTTGTCAAGTGCTGTAAAGTAGGGTCTGCCTCATAGTGACCCTGTATAGGATTTCTGAGGAGTGCTGGTGGACTTGAACTGCTGACCTTGGGATTGTCAGTAGAGTATTTACCTACAGAGCCACACCATGACTCCAATACTTAAACATTAGCCCTTATTTAGCTCATATTGTTGTTGTTGTTGTTAAGTGCCGTCAAGTTGATTCCAACCCATAGCGACCCTGTATAGGGTTTCTGAGGAGCAGCTGGTGAGCTTGAACCACTAACCTTGCAGTTCAAACAGCTTTGCAGTCTGGCACATTAACCCACAGCACCATACCAGGACTCCACTTCAAATGTTGTTGTTGTTGTTGTTAAGTGCCGTCAAGTTGGTTCCGACCCATAGCGACCCTGAATAGGGTTTCCAAAGCTGCAAATCTTTATGGGAGCAGAAACCCTCATCTTTCTCCTGTAGAGCAGCCTTGCGTTTAGCAGCCTAATTCGTAACCACTACGCTACCAGAGCTCCTTCTATAGATGCCCATATTTAACTCATATATACTTTCAGAAGTGTAAATTCACACATCTTGCAGAACTGAGACTCTTGTGCCATGGTAAAACTTGCCGCTGACATTATAATAATAGTTGCTTTAATTTAATTTTTACTTTAATAATTTAAAAATAATACAGAACTGAATACAGAACTGATGTTTCTTTGAAAATATTTCTAGAATAGAGGAATACAAGATCAATTTCAACTCTTTAACATAACATCTTTGATCCACAATCAACACCATAGACACAGCTGTCAAAACATTAAATAGCATAGAACACTGAACAAATCTGCTTTAAAAGACTCTCTTAAGTGTTAATGCACCAGACTGCAAAGCTGCTTGAACTGTAAAGTGGGTGGTTCAAGCTTATCAACTGCTCCTTGGAAACCCTATACAGGGTCGCTATGAGTCGGAACTGACTTGACAACAGTTTACAACAACAACAACAACAACAACAAAGTGTTGAAAAACAAACAAACAAGATTTCACCCTGAGGATGAAGAAGCTCCTGACCCAAGCCGTGGCATTTTTCATCACCTCATATGCATATTGAAAGCTGGACCGGAACAAAGAAGAAATGAAGAAGGATTGATGCTTTTGAACTATGATGTTAACAGAGCATATTGGATATATTATGGACTGCCAGAATAACAAATCTATCTGTCTCGTAAGAAGTAAAGTTAGAATATTCACATGAGACTTTGTCTCATGTGCTTTGGATATGTTAGCTGAGGGACCTGTCCCTGGAGAAAGACAACAGATATGGTAAAGTAGAGGGTCAGTGAAAAAGAGGAGTGTCAGTGATATGAATTGATATACTGGTTGCAACAATGGGTTCAAAGATAGCAACAATGTTAAGAATAGCTTAAGACCAGGCAGTGTTTTCTTCTGTTGCTATGATTTGTAACTGTCTTGAAGGCACCCTAGCAACAATAACAACATAACATACAAGAGCCTTTTACTATCTGATCCCAGCTTATTTTCATTCCATTTTTTTCAGTATTTATGTTCTATTAAACATATTCCAAATATCATATTCTTTCACACTATTATGGCCTTCACTTGCTATTTCCTATTTCCTTGGCCTGGTTTTTCCATTCACCTTTTCTCCACTGGTCAAACATTCTTTCTGAAGTTTTTATATTTCCATCATGCACTTGTAACAGTTTGTACAGACTTCTACAACAGACAAGTCTCATTTGTCTCCACTCTTGGTCCTCAGTTTCTCAAAAGCAGGGAAGGCCTTAATCATCTTACATGCCAGGAAGTTTCAACTCATAGTGACCTCATGAAGTTTTTAGGCTGTAACAATAAATAAATAATATCATGAATAAATGGAGCAATAAATAACATCAAGGTAAATGGAGAAAAGATTGAAGTTGTCAAAGGTTTCGTTTTGCTTGGATCCACTCATGGACACAATACTCATGTAAACAACAGTCAAGCAATCAAATTCTGTATTGCATTAAGCAGTTCTACTGCACAAGACCTCTTTAAAGCTTTCGAGAGCAAATATATTAATTTGAGGACTAAGGTATGACTGACCTAAGTTGTGGTAATATCAATAGCCTCATATGCATGTGAAAGTGGGACAGTGAATAAGGAAGATGGTAGAAGACTTGATGCATTTGAGTTATTGTGTTGGAGAAGAATATTAAAAGTATCATGGACTGCCAAAAGAACACATATATCTCTCTTGGGAGAAGTGCAGCCAGAATGCTCCTTAGAAGCCAGGATGGCTAGACTTTGTCTTTCATACTTTGGATCTGTTGTTAGGAGGGAAAAGTCTGTGGAGAAGGACATCATGCTAGTTAACGTGGAGGGCCAGTGAAAAAGCGGAGGTACCCCAGTGAGATGGATTGACACAGAGGAAGCAGCAACGGGCTCAGGCTTAACAAAGATTGTGAGAATGACGCAGGGCGAACAGTGTTTTGGGCTGGTGTACATAGGGTCGCTATGAGTCGGAACTGACTCTAGGCACCTAACAATAACATTTTTTACTGAAGCAGGTTTCTCCCAATGAGGTGCTGGGAAAGTTTCACACTGCTGAAGTTTTAGTTAGTAGCTGAACATTTAGCCATTGTACCACCAGGGTTCCTTGTATGCAAGTATATGGGATTTATAGGGTTTTTTTGTTTTTGTTTTTGTATGAGCATTGTCAACTTAGTTAGCTATTGCTTTCCACAGTACTTGAATCATTTTGTACTTCCCACAGTCAAATGTAAGAATTGCAATTTATTCATATTCTCATCAATAGTTGGTTTTATCAGATTTTTTTTTCTTTTTTTTAACTGAAGTTGTTGTTGTTATGTGCCATGGAGTTGGTTCCGACTCATAGTGACCCTGTACAGCGTTTCCGAGGCTGTAAATCTTTACAGGAGCAGAAAGCCTCATCTTTCTTCTGCGAAACAGCTGGTAGTTTCGAACTGCTGACCTTGCAGTTCGTAGCCTGATTCGTGCGTTTATTCTATTATCTGTTATCCAAATTTGTGGATATATTTTGTCCATTTTTCTCCTTTCCTGTTGTCTTTGACCTCTGAAATTGACATGTTTGTTAAATCTACTGTTTTACTGTAAATACTTGGCTAATTTTCTTTCACTGAACGTCACCTTCTTAGATGCACAGATCTCTACATTTTCACGGACTGTGTGTCCATGACATAAGCTTGTCGGCTTCATCCCTCTGTTGAATCTACTCTGATCTCCAAACTGAGAAGTCTTCCCATGTGAGCTTTGATGTATATATATATATATATATATATATGTAAAATGGAACTTGTTGTAAAATGCTTTTAGCTTTATTATGGATGCAAAGCTAAAACATTATAGACTCCCCTCTTTTGTTAAGTTTGCTACCATCTTAGTGTTTTCATATCTTTAGAAAATTGGAATAAAGTAAAAAATAACCATAGCTTTATGCATTTGCCATTTTCCTGGATGATAGTTTGTCTTTGTTTGCTAACTCTTTCTCCTGCATTTCAAGAATTCGTTACTTATTCATTATTATCATTGACATTTCCTGTGCTTTCATTTGTTTCTCTACCACTGACTGTTTCCTCAATTTCATTATTATCAAACAGCCCTTCTGTGATAGACTGCTGTTCCCCATCTTCATATTGATTAATTTCATTTTCACATGCATCATTCTGATTTCCAACATCTTCAGAACAGTCTTCAGAAGATGAGTCATTTGCAAAGACAGATTTTCATTAGTGTAGTCATCCTCGGAGTCAGAATGTGAGGGTCTGTTCGCGGGAATATTGTCTGCTTCTCTGTGTCTTTCATTATCTCTTGGAAGGGATGTGCCTGATGTACTTGCTTGGTCATTATCCAAGTAATTAAAATCAAATGTACTTATTTTGTAGATTAAACAAGAACATTCTTTATTATGATTGTTTGCAATTGAAGCTTCAGGGACACTTTAGGCTAGATACTATGTTAAATATTATTTTCTACTTAAATTAAAACATTTAATCAGAAATTTGGAAATGAATGCAAGATATGTAAGTTAATGCTTCATGTGTTAAGCTCAGAAGGATGCAGTTCCAGTGTAATATTCTGTTGTGAAATTAATATACAACCTCCCCAAAATTTAGGAGATTATCAACGCTGATGATATATTCCAGGCACTATCCAGGATTGGGCAGTGTTTCATTCTGCTGTGCATAAGGTCGCTATGGGTCGGTACCGACTCGATGGCACCTAACAACAACAACATCATTGTTACAGTTCTCTGTGTGAGTATTTGTGTGTGTGTAGGTTCCCAAAGAAGTTAGAAGCTGTTTAGATCTGAGACTATTAAAGCTTTTTAATGTTTTATTTCTCACAGTAGGTTCCTTTTTTATAGTAAGGATATTTTTGATGATTGTTGTTGTGGGCCGTTGAGTCAGTTCCGATACATAACTACCCTACGTAGGATTTCAGACATTGTAAATCATCATGGGAGGAAAAAGTTTCATGTTTCTCACACAGAGAGGCTGGTGGGTTTGAACTACTGACCTTATGGTTAGCAGTCCAGTGCTATCCTACAGTGCCACCAGTGCCCTTGTTGTTGTTGTTGTTGTTGTGAAGTGCCATCGAGTTGGTGCCCTAGGAACTATAAAGTCTACAGTGTGTGCCTCTCTTCAAGGTTAGATGATCAGGAAAGTTGTGAGTGACTGCTCTGTGGGACATTAAAAAATGTATCTCAGAAATGAGGGAAGTTTGGGGGATTGGTGGAGGATGACTAAAACCTGGCATGCCACAATCAAATAGGGACGGGCTTGTCCTTATTTAAAGTAGGTTGGCAAGTATCTTATCCTGGGAGTTTAAGAACACGAAGAATTAAGAATAAAAGTTGAACGTGCTGAACCTTCTGAGCTATTCTCCTTAACACAGCTTTTGAGGCTTGTCCTAAATCTTCTGGGCTGGATAAGAAGAATGTCAGGCTACTAATTCTGTTTTTTTGAAGTAAATCAGTATAATAGGAAACAATGACAGAGTTTGATAAAGTGTGAGATTTTGCTGGAACCAGCATCAAGAGCACAACCTTGCAGAGATACCTCTTCTGTGTTAAGAGGTATACCAGGAGCCCTTCAGGTCTGCTGGCTACACAATAGGAAGGCAGGGTTGTTTGAGAGGAAATGCAGTTAAGAGCCTCCTTGCCAATGTGTAGTCTTGGGAATACCTGGAGAAAGCCCTGCCTAGAGCCTAATAACAGGAGTGGGAAGCTGTGCTGCTGAGCCTTCTGCCACAGGAACACCAGAAATCATAAAATTTGGCAGCTGTGAAAAGGGAGATTCCAGCTAGTGTTTGAAAAAGTCTTGACAAAGAGGGTTGGGGACTGTAGATAGAAAAGAAATGAGCTCATCCTTGGCATGGCATGCCAGGTAATGTCTTCTCATGATTGAGGGCTTGAGAAGTCATTGTTTAATGGGAGGGTAAGGTAGGGGCCCAGGGAGAGGAGTATTTGTATACCAAAGGGGACAATATGCATTCTCTCTTTCATCCTGGGGCTTTGAGGGCACATTTATGGCATCAGATTTCTAGAGCTTAACTTGACCACACTGTCTCTGAAAGTTTGGACCTGATCATTATATTACCTGGAAGGTTTTTGATACTGCCTAGGGGAGTCCTGGTGTGGTGCTGTGGGTTAATGCGCCAGACTGCAAAGCCGTTTGAACTGCAAGGTCGGCGGTTCTATCTCATCCGTCACTCCTTGGAAACCCTATATCGGGTCATTATGGGTCGGAACTGACTCAATGGCACTTAACAATGACAACGACAGGGCTGATGTTAACCCAAGTAACAGAGGAGCCACATGAATTTGAGACCAATGGGACTTTGGAGCTTTTGTCATATATTTGTCTTGTTCTTAATTTATCTTTTAAATTTGTACCTATTCAGTAGAACATTTAAAAATTTCTTTTGTTCTTCTTCACTAGTTTATTTTTTCACTTAATTTCCTCTTGTGTTATTTGATAGATTTATTTCCTCAGTCATTCTTACTCTCCCTTTCTTTTTGTATGCCTGTGTACAGACACAATGTGTTTTTTTCAATACATTTTTACCTCAAAAAAGAAAAAAACCAACAACAAGGTGGAGTTTTTAAAAAAGGCTAATGATACCATCTACATTTTTGTATAGAGAGTTTAAAAGAACCTCATCAAACCATAATCCTGCTCTGCATAATAATTCCACCCATATAACGAAGCTTATGTCATTTATGAGTTTGCTGTTGTGGGAAAGGAATGAGGGTTAGAACCCAGGGATGTCTGGAAGGTATTAGAATTGTTGGAAAAATGAAGCCAGGTCACTTGCTGCCAATGTTATTTCTTTCCTCTATTCTTAGTAATTTTTTGGATAAAATTTAGAACATATATTAAGGTAAAACATGGTTTCCCTATTTAAAAACCACACTGAGTAGAGAATAAGGCATTATTTCAGCTACCCATCCTTCCTCACCATCTATTTAAGCCTGTGTTCTTTGTTTCAAGGTCCTGTTGAAATAAAACAGAATGAAATTAGTGACCTTCATACTGCCTTCCCTAACCAGTTTCTGGCAATCCACACAGTCATCAGTCTGTCACTAGCTAGTGCCGGTTCAAATTTCATTTGAAAAAAAAAAATCAGTTCCTTTCCATAAACATTATATTTCAATGGTTTCTTTTTAAGAAGCTAATTGCATTTACATGTGTTACATACAAATAAAGATCTATTTTGTTGGTAAGCTTTCTGCAGTAGTGGAGTTTGATTGGAAATGTTTTATTTCAGGCATATGGAGAAAGCTGCAATAGTGAAGCAAAATATTTATAATTCTTCCCTGTTTGGTTTAGATTTGTCAATTTTTCCCCTTCTTTACATAAAACAACATCTTGCATGCAAACTGTTTAAAAGTTGAAATAGTAGCATTCCAAACATAGTCAGAGAAAGAAAAAAAAATTAAATCTAGGAAGAAAAAAGGGTGTGGTGCTATAGGATAAGCACTGGACTGCTAGCCAGAAGGTTGGTGGTTCGAACTCACCAATCTGTCGTTGAAACCCTACACAGGGTTGCTATGAGTTGGAACTGACTTGATGGTGCTTAACAACAGCAACAAGTTATACAGTGGTTAAGCACTTGACTGCTAACTGTAAGATCAGTGGTTTGATTCTACCAGGTGCTCCTGGGAAGAAAGATGTATTCGTCTGATTCTGTAAAGATTCAAGTCTTGGAAAGACTATGGGGCAGTTCTGCTCTGTCTTATAGGATCCCTGTCAGAGTAGACTCAGTGGCAACAGGTTTAGGAAGAGAAATGTAGGTAAAAGAGAAAAGAATCTTTCAACTAAGATTTGGAAATATTCTTGCAGGGAGGAAATCCCTCCTTCATGTGGGATTTGTTTTTTCTTTTTTTTTTACAATTTAATCTTTGTATTGTATTAAAACATTGATAACTTATTTGGTCTTCTTATTTATTCCTGATGACCCAAATCTTTCTTTATGTTCCTATTTCTAATTATCAGTCTTTTATTTTTCCTGGTTTCATGTACTTATTTTTCATTCTGGCTTCCAGAGTGGAACATTCAAATTTTTATCCTTCTTTTGAAATAGCTTCAGTCATTTCTTCAGGAATGTTGTCAAGAAATGCTTGGAGTTGATTCCCATATTAAGCCTTCCACAGGGCCAGAGGCGATTTAGTTTCAGCTGCACCAACAAATAATGCCTACTTTACAGTAGTAGATTTTCTATTAGTGAATTCCTCAGGGTGTGACATTTCCTCAAAGTCAGGTTTCCCCAAGTAACAAACATTTTATTATTTCCTTTAATCTTTCATGACTTTACATTTCAACCCCTGTAATATTTATTATCCCTGGATTCTAGATGCTTCCTTATTGCAACCTTAAATTGCATAGCATTCAGGTGTTTGGTTTCCTTGTGTTTGGTCCAAAATGGCTCATATTGCTATGGTACTGGACACTTTGAAGACCTGTCACCTCTAGGGTTGAAATTTTAGTCTTAGGGGGGAAACAAAAATCATTGCCAGGATTATTTTAAATATTTAACATATTTTAATGTAACATTTTTGAGTAGCATATACTATGTCTATAAGAAGCTCTGGTAGCGTAGTGGTTATGAATTGGGCTGCTAACCTCAGGGTCAGCAGTTCGAAACTACCAGCAGTTGTTCTGTGGGAGAAAGATGAGGCTTTCTCTGTAAAGATTTAAGGCTTTGTGTGAGCATGTCCAGCATAGTGGTAGGGACAATGCAACTTGTGTTTTTTTTAAAGACTGCTGTGTCTTTAAGGAAGTTTCTTCTCTATTGTAGGCAAGCAATGCAATTGCTGTTTTGAAAAAGGCAGGTTGAGGAGACAGAGAGAATGCTTACATTTCTTCTGTTACATACCCACTGGAGCCCTGGAGTCTCTTCTGACTCTTAGTAAACCTGTAAAGCATTTCTGAGGAGCGGCTGGTGAGTTTGAACCACTGACCATGAGGTTAAAACAGACCTTGCAATCCATGCTTATTCTATAGCACCACACCAGGACTCCCTTAAGGTCTTTGTTGTTGTTAAGTGCTGTGTAGTCAGTGCAGTCTCATAGGAACCCTGTATAGGGTTTCCAAGGAGCCGACCTTGAGCTTCGAAGTCCAGCATTGATCCTACAGTGCCACACCAGAAGTCTTTAGAGCTAACCAAATTCCTAAAGGAAAATGATGACTCCCATCCTGGTGTGGCACTGTGGAATAAAGCACTGGACTACAAGGTCAGTTTGAGCAACAAGGTCAGTCGTTCAAACTCACCAGCTGCTCTTTGGGAACACTATACAGGGTTGTTTTGAGTCATAAACAACTTGATGGCAGTTAGCAACAACAACATATATAAACAATTTGTGGCCCTGTAGAATAAGCACTGGACTGCAAGGTCGGTTCCAATCGCAAGGTTGGGGGTTCAAACTCACCAGCTGCTCTTTGGGTTTGCAATCCTATACAGGGTTGCTATGAGTCGGAACCGACATATATATGTTGTTGTTTTGTGCCATCGATTTGAAGTGACTGTATAGTGTTTCCAAGGCTGTAAATCTTTGTAGGAGCAGAAAACCTCATCTTTTTCCTGGAGAGTGGCTGGTGGGTTTGAACCGCCAACCTTGTGGTTTGAAGTACAGTGCTTATCCTACAGAGCTACTGTGCTTCATACATGTATTGATATAGTCCTCTAACACAACTGGAGAAGTCTTTGTCATTTAAAATATGATTCTGCTATAAAAGATTATCTTAGGATATCTTTGATATTTTTTCCTGAGGTTTGTGCTTGCTTTCAGAAATATTTTTTTATATACTTTTTCACTTGTTTTTCTCTTTAGTCAAAGAAAGATTCCTTTAGTCTCTTCAGAAACATCTTCTTGGGACGCTTTTCTTTCACTTTCCCTTCCCCTAAAAAATACATAAACACAAAAGGTTAAACGTTACCTAACTAAAGATGTTGAAGAGTAGGGCAGTGAAAAAGAGATTCCAGCTTTGGAGTTGAAGATGCTTGGGTTTAGAGCCGAGCTTAAGATTGGCATATTTGGGAAATTTTGTGAAAGAGTTTTTGAGCCTTGGTTTATTCACCCATAAATGGGGGTAATAATACTCATTCTGAGAATGAAATGGTAGGTACCTGGTGACCTGCTTCCAAAAATTAGCCAGTGAAAACCCTGTGGATCATAACTGCCCCATCCACAATTGATCATGGGCATAGGGCAGCATTTCATCCTATTGTGCATGGGGCTGCTATGAATTGAGGACCAACTTAATGGCCCCTAACAACAGCGTATGTAAAACTTGCAGCAGACTTCAGTGAATGGTGACTAATGATAGTAATAATATTATTGAGTTTTATTTAAAGTCTTCTTACTAGATGATGCCCTTTGGGAATTCATGTTTCTGGAGTGTTAAAGGAAGAACAATGTTCTGATTTTCTTACTTCCTGATAGTATAGTGGTAACGAGTTGGTCTGCTAACATCAAGGTCGGCAGTTTGAAACTACCAGCTGTTCCACGGGAGAAAGATAAGGCTTTCTGCTCCCATAAAGATTTACAGCCTCGGACACCCTATTCAGGGTTGCTATGACACCCTATGCAGACTGACTCCACGGCACACCAACACCAGTATCTTTTACTTATGATGTCAGCATCATTGAGCAAGAAAGGAAATCAGAGTGTTTTCTGCCACCTTTATTTAGTATCAGAAACTGTCTATTCTGGTTCCCTGGATGGTAACTTGGAGTGCCTTGAAATCCCATACATTCTTGGACAGTCTGAGGATTGAGTGGCCATCTGAATGGGCCAAAGGAAACTTAGAGGAGCCCTGGCAGCTAGAGGAAAAGTCAGTGATTTGAAGCAGTGGTTTCTAGGGAGAAAGGACCTGACAATCTGCTCCTGTAAAGATTGTTCTTGCTAAGTACTGATCAATCAGTTCTGACTCACAGTGACACTGTATAGGGTTTCTGAGGAGCAGCTGGTGAGCTTGAACCACCGACCTTGTCATTCAAATCTATCTTGCAGTCAAGCTCATTAACTGCCAGCACCACACCAGGACTCCCCTGTAAAGATTACAGCCTGGGAAACCCTCTGGGGCAGTTCTACTCTCTTCTGTAAGGTCTCTGTGAGCAACAGTCAACTTGATGACTGGATGACACACAAAAACAACAAAAGGAACCATAAACTACTTCTCAAATCTCCTAACATTGTGTTAAGTGCCATCCAGTTGGTTCTAACTCAAAGTGATCCTTTGTAAGATTTCTGAGGAGTGGCTGGCGAATTTGAACCAACTTTGTGGTTAGCAGTCTACTGCTTATCTTATAGTGCCACACCAGGATCTCTTAACATTTATTGTTAGTAAGTGCCATTGAGTTGATTCTGACCCATAGCGGCCCTGTATAGGGTTTTCAAGGAACAGCTGGGGAACTTGAACCACAGACCTTACAATTCAAACGACTTTGCAGTCTGACGCATTAGTCCACAGCGCCACACCAGGACTCCAAGGTTGGGGAAATATAGTTGAACAATAGTGCTCTTTAGACCCAGTGACCTCAGTTCCAATCCTGGATCCACCAGTTATGTGTTGTGGTACCTTGGGCAGTTTGCCTTATCCTCCCAGAACTTCCCTTGACTTGTCTGTAAAATAGGCTTAATTATAACTCCTTTTTTATGTTGTTTATTACATATGTGAGGAGTCCTGTGGGTTAATGTGCTGTATTACAAAGTAGGTATGAACCGCAGGGTCAGTGGTTCAAACTCAACAGTTGCTCCTTGGGAATCCAACTTGTTGGCACTTAACAATAACATTACATATGTGAAGAATTACAAATATGAAGCATCCAGAGGAGGTTGCAAACACATATGACTTCCAAAAGTGAAACAAAACTTGGGGTTGAGTTTTAAATTTTCCCATTACCTTGCTGGCTAAATAGGGAAGGCTAGTTCTCCTCCATCTCTAAATTGAAGTCCTGGAATTAGATGTTTGAAAATTAATTAGAAAATTTAAAACATGGCATGGGTATACAAGAGTTAAATGAAATTCTAGAATAAAAGTTTAATACAAATTCTATTTTGGTGCCACTTTCAAAGAAAGAGTAAGGAATTGGAGGCATAAGAGATTCTGCCATTTGTTTCTTTCTGTTGTTCTGTTTGTGTATGAGGAAGATGGGGCTAATTGGTGGGTCTATATTCCTGTTTTTTGGAAGAAAAAAAGTGAGGACTAAGAGCAGTTTCTTTCTCAAATTTCAGAACAATACTAATTAGAAACACTGCTGCTAACTGAAGTACATTCTGAGATTTAAGTGAGGTGAGCCTAGTCAGAGAGAGCAAAATGTCTGATTAGTTAGGGGTTTGCACCCCAAACTGATGTTTAAGGAAAGAAAGGCTAAGATGCAGGTTTTGCAAAAGGAGTGCAATGTTTTCCCTTTTGTTTCAAGTGTTTATTGTATTTCATTTTCTTTCTCTCTGAGATAGAAAGGTTCACTTCCAGATTAATTTGCAGGAAATGTAATTGTACGGAGAGTTTCTGTCTCATACAACGATAGGAAATAATGAGCAGATAAGAAAGACCGAATGGCAGTATCTACATAGAAGTCCATGACACATGTATTTGCATAAAAATGTTCTCCTTATTTCTAAGGAGTAATAGAGACAAATAATTAAAAAAAAAAAAAAAAAAGTGCTCTGTTTAATGACAAAGACAATGGTAGTACCCCTGAAGGTTTAAGCTGGACCTCGCTGGCCTGAAGGCCATGACAGGGATGGCTGAATGGCAGACAGTGACTGAACTTCTTCTGTCACACTTTCAGCAATTGTCACTGTCAAAGTGTAGCACATTCATTATTCAGGTACAAAATTATAATTAAGAACATTGGCCAAGGTAGGGGGAGGGGAATTGGATGGTTCAGGGAGTTGGAAGTCGGATAAAGAGCACATCTTCTTTAGGTCACTAGTTCAAACTTGGCCCATATTGGTAGTGACTGACAATCATTAATATATGATGGCTGTTTGATGGCCTATATGAGTAGGTGCCCATATCAGAAAAGTCACCATTGTAATTGGCATTAATTGGCACTTCTGTTGGCAGCGTCAGCGGAGAGGCTGAAGATTGAATGGGCTATAGTGAGTGAATTATCCTCTCATCCAGGGCAGTGAGCTCCCAGGGCAGAGATGAAGCACCGCCGCAGTGCATCCTGGGAGGAACGCAGCGGCCCCAGCTACTAGTGCTCTGCAAGCAGAGGATATCAGTTCCGCAGTGCTCTCTGGCACCTTGCTTGATGAGCACGGAATCTGCTTAAAATACAGCCTCACCAAATTGAACAATTAGGCCCTGGAAAAGCAAAAGGATCCAAGTGTGAGATAATGAGGGGTACCTCGAGGGCATCATCTTCCCCTGGTTTGTTTTGTTTCCTACTAAACCACACTTGGTCTTAGAACTCAGCAGCTTCCTATGTGATCTGCCGCAATGATTGATTTTAGCTTATGAATTTTTTTTTATTTTTTATTTTTTTAAAGCATACTCTTTTTGGAAAGGAAAAAGCAAAGGGCTTTCATAATGGCCTGCAGTAAAACAACCAACATGTTGACTTTTTATAGTTGAGAATTAAAGATCTACTGTAATTATTTTTTCTCTCTGTCCATTGATTTAAGGACCCAGTCGGATAATAATTTAGACTCCGCTTTTCATCTCTGAATAGATTCATGATTTGTAAGCGGTTTTTGGCAACTATCCTTGTAATCCCAATGAAATTTCTTTTTATTCATCTCATTTTTTGGCTCGACTCCCTCATAATTAGCTTCCAGGTCAAAGTAGCAAGCATTTAAGACTAAATTTTTGTGAAGATCAACTCCTAAAGACATTTCATAGCAGTAGTACTAAACGCCATTTCCTTAACATTCTCTACTTATCTCATATTTATGCTGAAGTAAAGTACTTGGGAAATGTGTTTTCTAAAGAGTAAAACACCAGACAGAAGTTTATTTATTTGTACTTTAAATGTATTTTAAATCTGTATTTGCTTGCAGGTGTCAATGAGACAGAAGAGTAAAAGCACAGTCCATTAAAAGGCACAGAAATAGAGGAATGCTCAAAGAATAACAATATTTGTCAAAATTTTGTTCAAATTATTGTTCATTTTACCTAGAAGAAAAAGTTTTCTTGTGGTTTTAATTATCTGCAAAATCAGAACATTTCCCCCTTACTAAAGAAAAGCTCGTGTCCTAGAATATTTATATTCTACATTCAAATGCATTTATTAACATTCCTTTTATTGGGTGGTTTGCATCTATATATTAAACCAAACATCTCATTTCTTTAATATATTTATTTTCTTCACATGTTCTGCCTCTGCATTTCTCCTGGCAATGTAAAATATATGTGGAAGTTTTACTATAGGTGGCGCTCTTGCACACATCTTGTTACAAGGAGCGGCCCTCTATATAGATAGAATGAGTTCCTCAGGTTAGTTTAATGGAAGCGGCTTAATAGTATACATTATATATCATAAATTCTACTTAATGATTCTGCTCAGATAAAGAGCCATGAGCCCATTCCTCAATGATTGATATGCTTGTTTCATCCAAATTACCACCATTTGGTATATTATGACTTTTATTAGCAATCCAAGAGTTTTAACAAGTAGATCATGGTTCTACCACATTAAAATGGGACAAAAATTCAGATCTTTTCCGTTTTCTTATTTATGTTTCCTATTTAAAAAATAAAAATTCAAGATGTGTTTAAAGTAAGGTAGACAATATACTAAAAGAATAATTTGCTCTCTTGGAAGAAAGATGATGTATGTTGACCCCAAATAAGGGATTTTTTTTTAAGAATAAAAATGTCACCCAATGATTTGACAAAACTTTAGCATGTGGGAAAGCATTATATATCATATAAATTATTGTTTATTTTAGGAGCAGGGATGCCTTTGGAATTTTAATTCTTGAGAAGAAATAGACTAGATGAAGAAAGATAGGATCTGCATGTATACTTACTAGAGGTGACAGGAAAAAAATGAGAATAAGGTGGGAAGAGAAAGGAAGTGAGACAGGGAAGAGACTTTTCTAAAAAGATCCAGTTGTTTGAGTTTTCACAAGGCCGGTCTTAAGTTTTTTTCTGGGGCTGATGTTCTTCTCAGAGGGACCTTAGAATCACATCTAGTTTCCAAGGAAAATATTTTGTTGATTGGGTAAATCTGTACTTCTGTTTTTTAAATTGTTGTTGTTAAGTACTCTCAAGTCAGGTCCGACTCATAGTGACCCTGTATAGGATTTCTGAGGAGTGACTGGTGAATTTCAACTTTCTACCTTGAGGTTCAAAGCAACCTTATAGTTGAGTATTTATCCTACAGCACGCACACCAGGGCTTAGAGCTACAAACAAATATTCTACTTATAAAACATCTCAAAGAGTGTTTAGGAGAATACTTTGTTGTTGTTTTTAAGTGCTGTTGAGTTGATTCTGACCCATAGCAACCCTGTATAGGGTATCCGAGGAGTGACTGCCGACCTTGTGCTTCAAACCTATTTTGCAGTCCAATGCATTAGCCCACAGCACCACACCAGCCCACATTACCATTCTTTAAATCTTTTATTACTACTTTAGAAGAAGGGAATGCAATCATGCTCCAAAAGCCCTACATATATTGCCTTAGTACACTGAGAAATGTATAAAACCCTTTTTCTGTTTGATGATTCAGATGCAGAGAGCGCCTTGGTTTTTTTTTTTTTGTTGTTGTTGTTGTTTTTTTCCTTCTCTAAAGCGTTTACATAACAAGTTAAAAATAACCTTCCCTGATGATTTAGAAGCATGAACTGAGATTAAAATTTCAAAGACAGTTCACGCAAGATGCACTTATTGTTCTTGTGGTCCCTTTAAATGTTCTAAAATGTCATTTTAAAAATGTCATTGCCATTTATTTACCTCTTCTTGTTCTATATTTGTTTGTATAGAATGAAAGTGTTTCATTGTACCACTTTTTAGACCTTCACATTTCCACTTAAAATAACAATTGATATTTACCTAAAACCAAACTTTCCCTGTGCAAAGAGGAAGGTCACAGCTTCTCCATCATAGTTTCATAATCTTTTAAGAAGCAAAATTAAGAGTTTGATATTAAATCTGAGCAGAAAAGAAAATGCTAATTTAATAATGGATGGAATATACAAGAGGCTTCAAAAACTTCCATGATCTTGGAGTTCCATTTTTCCACAATTTTTTTTGAAGTTCCCTCATATCTAATTCAGCAAACTCTTCTGAAATAGCTTAGCTGTTCTTTTTAATGTATAAACTCAGTTAACATGGCTATAGTTTATATGAGTGAATTAGAAATAATATGTAGGTTCAAAATAAAAAAGTGCTTTTCATTGTCATTATTTTAGCAATATTAATAGTTGTTGTTGTTAAGTGCTGTAAAGTTGGTTCTGACTTCCAGTGACCCTATATAGGTTTCCAAGGAGCGGCTGGTAGGTTTGAACTGCTTACTTTTCGGTTAGCAGTGCAGTGCTTCTCTTATAGTACCATACTAGGATTCCAATGTTGTTGTTAAGTGCCGTTGAGTCTGCTAATATTAGCAATTTGATAAGATAGTAGTCATATTAGCTAGGAAAGTTCGTTTGTCAACGAACATTTATGGGATGTCTGTGTGCCAGGTGGAGTCCCTGTTGGTGGAAATGGTTAATATGCTCAGTGGCTGATGGAAAAGTTGCAGGTTGGAGTCCACTCAGGTGTATGTCAGAAGAAAGGCCTGGACATCTGCTTATGAAAAATCAGTCATTGAAAATCCAACGGAGCATAGTTCTACACTGACCTATATGGGGTCACCACGAGTCTGAATCAACTTGATGGCAACTGGTAATGTGCTGGACACTGTATTAAGTCTTTTATACTAATTATTTAATTTAATCCTCCCCCAAACTCTGAGAGGTAGGTGTTCTTGCCCTCATTTTATAGTTGAGAAAACTGAGACAGGAAAAGAATACTGTAATTGCCAAGCCAGGGTCCCATAACTTGTTATTAGCACTTCTAAGATTGGACCTCTGTCACTTGACTCAAGAGTTCATGTGCTCACCATTTACCATTCACACAGTTTCTCAGGGACTGTCAGAAACTTTGTGGGAACATCGACCACAGTTTCACTCGAGTGAATATTTGATAGTGAGATTATGTCTAGGTTTGAGGATCTTTGGTGATTTTCTGTTTCCCAAGTAGCTTGCTTTTCCATTAGGTCTTTAATAGAATTTGAGGCACAGAACTAAAGAGAAATAAGGGAAGTTTTATGAAATAAGAATGACAAATTATGGGTTTTGCAGGTTGCCTAAAAATAACAAATTTGAACTGCCAACTTTATATTCATGTGAGATTTTATACATCTCAGGATGACTTTATGTAATGGAACCTTGGCCCATTTTAATAGGAGGAATTGGCTGAGGTCAAGGATGGTAGTGTGAACCGAAGAAGTTATTTGTGCTGCTCTGAATTAGTTTTGAGGATGAAGCCAGAAAACGTCCAATTCTACATCAATATTTTTATATTATTTACTCTGAGAACTTAAGAGTTCTCAGAATGCCAGACACAGTCAAATGCTGATAGAAAATGCTATTGGAAGATAATTCTCCATGAGTTTATAGCTCTATACTGTTTTTGTTTCAGAAGATCTTTTCAGTGGTGAGATAGATAGGTTGACAGAATGACCACAACAATGTGCTCAAACATAGCAATGCTTGCAGGAGGACGCTGGAATAAGCAGTGTTTCCTTCTGTTGTATACAGGATCCCTATGAGTTGGAACTGACTCAATAGTGCCTAACAACAAAAGCAATCTTTTCAGGCATGTCTGTGTGGTGAACTGGCTTGGAAAATACACATAGTGTCTTTCTTTGGAGCAAAGGCAGGCATGCTAGCTGTCCATTACACTAAAGCATTCAAAATTCCCAAACTCAAAGATTCTCTCCTGTCATGCAAACTACAGGCGACATCTGGCCCTCTTCGCATTGCCTTGTAGGAACTGAGGCTTGGGAATCCATGTTAAAAATGATAATAGTCTGGTCACTGCCATTGTTGTTAGCAATAAAGTCCTTTGTCTCTGAATAAATAAAGAGTATCATGTCTTCTGCTCACATCCATGAAACTATGACAGACTGAATTGTTAGCTTGCAAATAGGTGAAAATCTCAGACCTCTTTTAGCTTTTGACCAAATGTATACTATTATTGAAATCTGTTTGGATTATTCCAGGGATGTTAATATTACTTTATTAATATGTATAATTGAACTCTAATTGTAATTTCCACACATTTATATGGTTTATTATCTGAAACATTTACACTGAACACATATTATTTCTACTTCAGAGGCATTTCTCACTTTTCCTGTGCGTGTTCTTTAACACTCAACCAATTCAATAGATACATATTTTGATATTTGCATTAGAAAAGAGAAAATATGCACAGAGTTATATCCATGAAAACTGAGAAAGCCACCTGGAATATTGTATGGATTACATGTTGGAAATCATTGTTTTAGGCTATTACATCTTTGCAACATGATCAAATTATATATCCTCCCACCCCCCCAGCCATTGAGCACAGAATATTTTATTCATCAGAGACTTTCTGTTTAGTTTAGTAGCAAAGTGGTTTAACAGAGTTCTTGATTAATATTAGGAGACCTAACTTCTAGTTCTTATTGGGTCAAGAGTGCTGTGTCAGCAAAGTATCTCATTCTCTCTCTCTCTTTTTTGAAATGGGGATAATAAACCCTGCCACCTGCTTGCCTCACAGCAAGATTGAGAATACTAATGAGAGTCTCTTGAGGGTTTTTGAAATCTGCAGAAGGAATATGCTATATAAATACATAGCAACAAAATCCTATCATTTTGGAATGATAAGAACTCATAGAAAGCATTCAGACTAATCCTCTCATTTTATTGGTCAAGAAACTGAGGTCCAGAAAAGTCAAATGGCTAGTATAAGGTTACATGGTCATGAGTAAGAAATTATAAGACGTTCACCTACTTTTTACCCCAAATGGTAGTAAAACTAACAATTCCAGATATTTCTAGGTACCATAGTCATGTTCTTACCTTGGTGGCTTGGCATAGGGCTGGATGCTACTCAGAGACGAGTCAATTTGGTAACTGCAGTTCATCAAGGATTTTAGTTGCATTAAATGAATATTTGGTTTTGGCAGTTGTACTGTTTCTACCTGGGTGAACAATATTCCTACACTTGGAATAATTGATACTTTGGTTCAATGTAGAGCAAGTTGATGAACTCTTTTCAGTGACTGGAGTAATGACTTTGGCTCAATATGGAGCATATAAAGGTGAGTTTATTGCCACATCTAGACTCCCATATTTTCCCTTCAGTGGTTTACTTGGTGTGATTGGATTTCTCCGACTGCTTCAAATGTTTACGAGCGTGTGCTTGCCAAGGAGCCTCAGCACCTTCCTGGGCTGCGCCTTGCCAATGGCAGCTGAGAGCTGTCAGCCAGCCAAGACTCACTAGAACTGTTTACCCATAACCAGGTACAAACATTGGGGCCAGAACCTGTATCACTTACTAGGCTGATGCTCTTAATTAGGTACTAATTAAATATTATGGTTGGAAACTTCCTCTTTCTGTGGTAAAGAAGGCTGGTTTGAAGCAAATGTTGTATTAACAAAACAAAACACAACACACATCTGTGAAGTCATCAGGAATTCCATCTTATGTTTTTGTTGTTGTTAAGTACCTCAAGTTGGTTCTGACCCATAGTGACCCTGTATAGGGCTTCCAAGGAGTGGCTGGTGAGCTTGAACCTTGAAGATCTAGCAGACTATGCAGTCCAGCACATTAACCCACAGCGCCACCAGGACTTAGGTTAAGAGATCCTTTTTCCAATGGGTGTCATACCATTTGGAAATTTGTCCTTTTTTTTTTTTTGGTTTTCTCCTTTCTCGACCAGAATTTTGATCTTTATTTGCTTCTTAATTCAGGGATGCTCAAAAAATATCAATTTCCCCCCCACCCCCCACTAGTTTGTGGATTTGTTGTGACTGGCTGATTCCATATCTTGAAAAGTAGCTAAGACATATAGTTTACAGAATAAACTGTACACACTGAAGAGAATGCAGTGGGTTCGGGTAAACACTTTCAGTCCATCTATTATAAGAAGAGTTGATGGCCCTTAGCACTTTATTAGCAAAGCAAGGGACCTAGTCTCAGCCTACTGGAGTCTACCTTTTTGAGAGCCTGTTGGCTTGTGCCCAACACTGATACCATCTACCCAGGGATACCAGCTTTCTTTTTATATGCACAAAATTTCCTCTAAGCAGCATCTGCCTCTGTTGCTCTAAACACATGTTTGTTGTTGCTACTTGCTGTTGAGTCACTCCTAACTCAAAGTGACCTCACATAGAACAGAATAAAGCGGCTTGATCTTGTATCACTCTCACAATTGTTGGTATGCCTGAGCCTGTTGCAGATATTGGATCAATCCATATCACTGAGGAGCTTCCTCTTTTTTGTTGACCCTCTATTGTATCAAAGCCATGTTCCTTTCTAGTGGGTGGTCTTTCCTGATGACGTATCCAAAGTAAACCAGATGATGTCTTGAAGCCTAAGTGTGAAGTCTAAGTCCCTACAACTTGAGAGTCTGTTCTCTACCTTATATTCTTCCCCATGACTAGTAACAAATTGTGGTGTTAGAGGAACAATTTAAACAGGCTTTAGTGATGCAAATGGTTCATGCACTCTGCTATGAACTGAAAGGTTGGAAGTTAGTCTACCCAGAGGTGCGTTGGAAGAAAGGTCTGGTGATCTACTTCTGATCAGTCATTGAGAAACATATGGCACACAGTTTTACTCTGACACAAATGGGGCTGCTGAGTTGGAATCAACTTGATGGAAACTAGTTTTAGTAGTAGAACTCCTACTCCCACTTGCACTCATATGCACAGTGCCCTGACGTTACTCGTGTGGTGCTGTGGGTTAATGCTCTTGATTGCAAAGTCGGTTTGAATTGAACTGCAAGATTGGTGGTTCAAGCTCACCAGTCGCTCCTTGGAAGCCCTCTACAGGGTCGTTATGGGTTGGAACTGACTCGACGACACTTAACTACAACAACATGACATTACTAGTGAGACACTATTAATGGCTCTGTAGCTCAGAACCATTGCTGTTTACTAGCTTCAGATTGAATATCATATGCTATGATTTTTTAAAAATTCCTTAATTTGATGAGTGTTGGTAGCACAGTGGTTAAGTGCTCTGCTGCTAACTGAAAGGTCAGTGGTTTGAACCCTTCAGCATTCCATGAGAGAAAGATGTGGCAATATGTTTCCATGAACATTACGTCTTGAATACCTGTGGGTCAGTTCTACTTTACCCTCATGAGCCAGTAGAAATCGGAATCAACTTGACTGTAGTGTTGTTATGAAGTTGAGTCAGTTCTGACCTATAACGACCCTGTATAGGGTTTCTGAGGAGCTTCTGGTGAGCTTGAACCGCCGACCTTGCAGTTCAAACAGCTTTGCAGTCTGGTGCATTAATCCACAATGCCACACCAGGACTCCACCAGGACTGTAATAAGTTTGTAAAACTTTATTTGGACTAAATAATTACTAATAATGATATTAACATCTATATTTATTGAACACTTACAGTATGCTAAGACATTGTTCTAAATGATTTAAATTTATTAATATATTTTATTTAATATATTAGTATTATGCAGAAAGTTTACATCGTATGTGGTCAAGAAGATTATCCATTTCATTTATCATTTTCAATTGTTCAGACATGTTAAATAGATGCTGTCTCTCCCCAAATTACATTACAGCTCACTGTAGTTTTTCTTCTATTTGTAGGTTTATTTGAGAAATTTAAATATTTGATTTAGCTGGAATTTGTTCTAGTATTATATGTAGCTGGCATATAATATTTTTTTTTTTTGAAAAACAAAACAAAACAAATAATGACACTTTCCCCTAATGTTATCTATTAAACAGTTTACATTTGGTTTGAAATGCCACCTGTATCATGTGACATGTGACTTTAAGTACCTGGTTTTATTCCTGGTATCTCTCTATTCGGTTCCATGAATCTCATTACTAGTTTTGCATTAGTACCATTCTGTTTTATTTATGGTAACTTTATAATATATCCCAATATATTATAATGAACTTTCCTTCTCTTACTTTCCTCCTACCCTTGCTCTTCCTCTTTTAAAATATATATTTAAATTAAAAACTTGTTTTAAATAATTTAAAAGGTATGTTGACATTATCTGGAAAGATAACCAGAGGGAAAGGTTAAGTTAAAAAAGATAATTGCATAAGAATATTTTAAGTGTTTATCAGTAATAAATTAGTCACTGATAAACGGTTTTTATACAAATTTTGAGAAAATTTATTTTTGCTAATATGTATTAGTGGATATAATATAGCACTTAAATTGATGATATAGATCTATATTTGTGAGAGAAACAAGATGACTGACATATTGTTGGGGAAAACATGTTAAAGAAGACAATTTGGCTTGCTATAATGATTTTTAACCTTCTTTTGTACATGATTTACTTTTTAAAATTTGAAATTAAAATATTATTTTATCAAGACAATAAATAGAAACAGAGAGAAAATTACAAAACAGCATAAGAACTTTCAAAAGGATTCAAAGCAAGCACATAAAAATTGGCCCTTAGCTTCATCTCCCTTTCCCTCAAAGACGTTTTTATGGATTTGATATGCTGTTGTTGTTTGTTAATTTGCCATCAAATTGGTTCTGACTCATAGTGACCCTGTATCGGTTTCCGGGGAGCAGCTGGTGAATTTGAAATGCAGACCTTGTGGTTCACATTCTGGTGCTGATCTTATAGCACCACACCATGGATTCGATATGGTAGCCTTGAAAATAGTGTCAAATGTATTTGGTCTATCAAAATCTATTTGGTCTACCAATTGTTAACAACTCTGTTTGTTTAAACCACACCAATCACATTGATATTAACAGCCACATATTCACAGCTGAAGGACGGGATGAATTGCATTAGATTTCCATTGCTGTGCAATCGTAAGTCCTTGAGTTATTAATAAAACACTCTGCTGTCCCTCTAACTTAGAACTAAATCAACTAGAATTTCATAGATAATTTTAAAGAGTTCTCATTTAGTTTAAATGGATGGAGTAAATTTTTATTAGTTTTAAATTTCATTAGGTATATTTGATACCATTTTTCTACTTTAATATTTATTTTTATGCTTCAAATGTGGTAAACCAAATAACTAAATTCAGGAATTTAATTGCACTATGGCTAACACCTTACATTTAAATATAATGATCAGATTTATAATGACTTTAAATTGATATAGGGGTTAGTTATAAAATTGCTAATTTTCCTTACAGATATTATCTTCATAATTCTTACCACCACCAAAATACTAATTATTTTGCTTATATTGTGCACTAAGCCTCACACTTTATATGAATAACTGAAGTGAGAATTGCTACTATACCATTATGTAGATGGGTAATAGTAAGGCTTTGAAATGCTAAAAAATCTGTTAATGGTCACATACCTCATGAAAAAGCTTGAATTTAACCCTGCTGTAACTGCCATCAAAGTTCAAATTTCAGAGTACAATTGCATGAGCAGTCTCTCAAGATTTAATTTCCATCATCTCATCTCTTATTCTGCCTTTTGCTCTTTTCATTTTATTATCCAGTGCCTTTCTATTTATCCCCAAGCATGATGTCCTTCACCAAGAACTGGTCCCTCCTGAAAACATGTCCAAAGACCAAGTTCACTTTGAAGAGGCAGCTCTTCTCCACTTGTATTTTGAATGCCTTCCAACCTGAGGGGCTTACCTTCCACCACTATATTTACATGTTTTGCTGCTATTCATAAGGTTTTCAGTGGTCACTTCTCCTTCGTTCTAGTCTTTCTTTGGAAGCTCCACTGAAACCTTTCCACCGTGGGTGACCCTGCTGGTATTTAAATATTCGTAGCATATATGTAGCGTAGTGGTTACGAATCGGGCTGCGAACCTTAAGGCCAGCAGTTCGAAACTACCAGGCGCTCCGCGGGAGAAAATTGAGGCGTTCTACTCCCGTAAAGATTTACACTCTCGGAAACCCTGTACAGGGTCGCTATGGGTCGGAACCGACTCCACGGCACATAACAACAACAGCATATCTTCCCGTATCACAGCAACACACAAGCCACCACAGTACAACGAGCTGACAGACAAGTGGTGGGAAATTTGCATAGCAATTCAGAAAAAGGTATTCCATAGTTTGGGACATTTGATTATTCAGAATTCAAAGTCAGGAGAAAGTTTAGAGATTGTACAATAATTTACATTAAAGAGAATCAAGGATGCCCCAGAGGAGTTCAATGACTTCCCTAAATTCACACAACTTGTTCTATTGACAAACAACACTTCTACAAAATGTACTTTATGCAAGGCAGTGTTCTAAGTGATGTACTAATATTAAAACAGTCCTGATAGCAACTCCATGTGGTAGGTGCAGTTGCAACCAGCCTGTTTTATTGCGTCACAGGGTCACAAATGGTAAGTGGCAGAGAGGAATGGAATGCAGGTGACTGAATCTTTCCTCTTATTCACTCTGACATATTGCCTAGAACAAAAATCATGGTTTCCATCCGTTTTTTTGTTTTTGTTTTTTTCATACCATATTGGCCAATTCAATTTGTGAATAGGAATTTAGTTTCAAAAAAATTACTTTTATATATTTTAGAAAAATTAACTAACAAATAGTGCTAAAAGCTAACAACAGCCTAAATAAGGGCTGAGTATGCTTTTAGAATGTGAAACTTTGTTTATGGTTATCAGGACTGTCTTATTGATGATGGCCTTTTCACCCAATACCTGCTGATCTTCCATAATGCTAATATATACCCAATGTTGGCACTTGCTAGACTGTCTTTGCAAGCATAAATATTAGACATAGCAAAATTTTATTTTGGCTCATCGTTTACTTTGAATAAAGAGATCTAAAAATCAATCCTTACAGTGGTGTTTTATTTTCTATGGCTAGAGGTCAACTGTATCAGGGCATGGGTAGTATTAAAGGTAATCTATGATGTCAAGGTAAATGTACTACATAAGTGGTTTTCAAAGTTCTGATTTTAATAGGATATACAAGCCTTGTACAGTTTGTTTTTCCCCATCTTGTAGCAGGCTTAGGCATAATGTGGCATTCGTTTTGTTTGGAGTATGCATATGTCACTATTTTCATTTCTCTTTTAAGTGGGGACATTAGGGAAAATAATTTGGAATTGCTAGATCTGGGTTCAAGTTTAGCACTTTGAAGCTATGTGGCTTTGGACAAGCCACTTTTTCTTGTACACTTGAGTCTCCTCATCTGTACAGTGTGAATCTCATTCCTTTTCATGGTGTTGTGAGGATTGGATAAGATAATATACCTTGGAGGCTAAGATGGCCAAGCTTTGTCTCTTATACTTTGGACATATTGTCAGGAGAGACCAGTCACTGGAGAAGGATATCATGTTTGGTAAGGTGGAGGGTCAGAGAAAAAGAAGAAGACCCCCAGTGAGATGGATTGGCCAAGTGGCAGCATTGATGGACTCAAGTGTGGCAACAGTAATGAGGTTGGCTCAGGATCGGGCAGTTTTTCGTTCTGCTGTGCATAAGCTTACTATGGGTCGGTACTGACTCAGTGGTGCCCAACAACAACAACTGGTGTGGCGCTGTAGGATCAGCACTGGACTGCGAACCACAAGGTCGGCAGTTCAAACCCACCAGCTGCTCCTTAGAAACACTATACAGAGTAGTTATAAATTGAAACTGACTTGATGGTACTTAACAACAACAGCATTTTCTTAATGGTAGATGCAATCTGTTCTCAAAGTGTTTTCAAGTATTATTAATTTCATCCTCTGTTTTAACATCCAGTCGTGAGTCATGAGGCAAGATGTTGTAGTGGGCCTTAACTTCTTTATTTGTGCAGAGTTGGTCTAGAAGAGCTTTAAGTACCCTTCTAGGACATTCAACAACTCATGATGTTCTGAGCTACATGTTAATGACATGACCACAAGACTGAGGTCACAACTTTTACAGTTATAATGTTCATGTTTGAAATTGGTTAGGTGAGTGGATGAAAATCATGTCACTTTATAAACCACAGAGACCCTAAAGTACTCTGATGAAATGTCCAAGATGCTGATGAAAAAAATTTAGAATACTTGATGTCATCATAGTCCTTTGCATACATTCCATGTAGTTGTTATAGAGTCTTTTGGGGTGGGTTGGGGGGGGTGTTGTTGTTATGTGCCATGGAGTCGGTTCCAACCCATAGCAACCATTACAACAACAACAACAAGTCGTTGGACTAGTGTAATTGCTGTAGCTTTACAACCCATTCAGTAATCTGCCAGAGTACATCCCCATGCAATTTTCTTTTCTAAACATGTTCTTTTTTTTTTTTTTTTTTAAAAAAAAACCTTTTATTGTAAATTGAGTGAAAGTTTACAGAGCAGATCATCCGTTTTACATTCAATAAATTATACTTGTTTCATTTCAATGATTGCAATCCCTTCTATGTAACAACAGTAATTCTGCTTCCTCCCTCTAAACATGTCCTTCATTATTCTAAAAACCCAAACCAGTTGCTGCTGAGTTGATTTTGACTCATAGCAATATCACGTGTGTTAGGAAAAAAAACCTTCCACATCCACTTTAGATTCGTTTTTGCCAAAAAATCCTATTGGAGGTGTTAATGCCAATAATAAAATTTGTAGATTAGGAGAGAATTGACATTATTATAGTATTAAGTCATCTCCTTAACTTGGTATGTCGCTCTGTTTCTCTGATTTGCTCAGAAACATTTTAGATAAAATACAAAACTTAGATAGTTTGCATTTCACTTAACATATTTTCATGCAATTGAATGTGGGGATTTATACAGAGGAGGATTCAAGGTGGCAAACTAGACAGATACACTATCCAGATTGTCTATAACAAAAGCTCTAGAAACCAATGAAATCCTGGAACCCAGAGCGTCAAAGGAAAGGATAAGAAATTGATCAGATACCGATGAGAGGAAGAGGCTGAACAAAAAAGAACAAGAACCAGATGATCAGCTCCACTCATCCAGAACTACACCAGCACCCACATCAGTGAACCTCAACCAGTCTGGAGTCAGTGAGCCAATCTAGCCATATCCACTACACCTGCCACCCACCCACTGGGCAAGTACCATTATCCATTCCAGCAGCACCGGATTGGTGACAGATGGTGGCCAACACCTGCCCAGCTCCTCAGCTGCTCTGCAGGACCAGTGATAAGAAACCTGTGTCCATACTTCCACCATATCCACCCAGAGACACGTAGTGAGTCCCCAAGTGCTAACAAATTAGCTATGAGAGTAGCATGCTTACCCAGTTGCTGAGGCACATTAAAAACAAAAAATAAAAATGATAATTTCAAACTGATTATTGTTGATCTTTAGGAAATCAACTGATGTTAGTACATCCCTTTATCTGGCCATCTCTTATCAGTGCAAATATGCATAGGTCCTTGATTTTTTACCAGAGTCTTCTTAATTAAAAAACAAAAACAAAAATCCCTTCTTCCTTAGTATCAACTAGAATTGTTGGTTAGTGAAATAAATTTTGTTTTCAGAATTTCTACACTATTAGTATTTTCCCACTTAGAATCAAGGTCTGTATGATTTTAACTATCTTTTCCCCGAACTTTCTGAATTAGAACTTAGCATTTAGGCCTCTTAATTTTCTCTTTCTCAAGTCTCATGCACTCAGAGGATACATTTGATGCCTCATTCATAAAGCATAAATGCCAAATACCGTGAATGTTACTATAACAGTGAATTTGATCTTTTCATCTTGATGTTTATCAGACTCCCGATGGATGTGACTTATACAGCATATCTAAGCTTTTGAAATTTTGGGTTGGACATTCCTTTAGTCTTTTCATTTCCCTTCATAGTAAAGGCACTTGTCCTCACATAGAATGAACTGAACTTTATCATTTGTATGTATCCAGTTGCATTGTTTTATAAATAACACAATCTCAGTTATTCATCAATGTCAGGAAATGAACTATTTAGATAAGGGAACTTATCTTTTTAAGGGTCAAAACCTTAAATTTCTCTTCAATACACTTCTTTTCAGAATATATGCAATACTATGTCTATATTTATTTTCTAATCATGAAGGAGTTCTTAAAAATCAAAACAAAACACTTTGATAGGAGAATCGAATGGCCAAATGCAAAAAAAGGATGAATGGAAACTGATGTTGAAAGTTAATCTATTAAGACTCAAATACTTTTACACCAGAGCTGTGTATTTAAAAATCTTAAGAAAACTCACTTACTAAACTAGTAGAGAGCAATTGAATAAAGAGACTATCATGAAATTTTAGAAATTTAAGTAAGATGAGTAATTTGTACTAATTAAAAATTTATTTATTAGTCACAATATTTTATTGTGTTTTCTATGAAAGTTTACATAGCAGGTTAGGTTCCCATTGAACAGTTTGTTCAGTGACATTGACTACGTTGATGTGTTGTATCACTCTTCTCACAATTCCTGCTCTGCTTGTTTGCTTCAGCAGGCTACAGCTAGGATCTTTTACCATAGTAGACCACAGATCTTTTTCCCCATGGAGTGGCTGGTGGGTTTGAACTGCCAACTTTTCAGTTAGCAGCTGTGTGCTTAATCATCGTGCCACCAGGGATCGTCATTTATTTCCTCTTGGTGTGGTGCTGTATTGTCAGTTTAACTCACAAGGTTAGTGGCTCAAACTCACCAGCTGCTTCCCAGAAATCTGTACAGAGTTGCTATGAATTAGAACCAACTCAATGGCATGTAACAATAACAAATATTAGATATTTATTGGTCCTTCCATTTTAATTTGTATTGATTTTTGTTTACTCACACTTTACCACTGGCAATTTCATGGTATTCTTACCTTTCAATGAACAATTTTAGCAATAATTTAGTTTTATTTTGCTGAAGACAATATGTGTTCTGTGTTGTTACCACTGAGCCCCAGCACTTGTCTGTCAGTTGTTTGTACTGCGGTGGCTTGCATGTTGCTGTGTTTCTGGAAGCTATACTACTGGTACTTTAAATACCAGTAGGTATTTCAGCTTTTTCCAGACTAAAATAGATTAGGAAAAAGGAGAAACGGATTACTCCGAATATTTAGTCACTGAAAACCTTATGAATAGAGCAGTGGAGCACTGTTAGATAGCACCAGAACACTGAATATTAAAACTTGATGGAGAGCACCAGAATATTTTCAGATATAGTGACACAAAATGAGTCCCTCAGGTTAGAAGACACTCAAAATATGACTGGGAAAGAGCTGCCTTCACAAAGTAGAGTTGACCGTGATGACTCGAATAGAGTAAAGCCTTTGGGACCTTCATTTGCTGATGGAGCCCAACTCAAAATGAGGAGAAACAGCTGTAAACATCCATTAATAATCCAAACATGGATGTACACAGCATAAATCTAGGAAATTGGAAGATTTTAAAAATTAAATAGAATGCATAAACATCTATGGATATAATGAGGTATAAGTGAGCTGGAATGGACTGGTATTGGTTAATTTGAATCTGACAATTACATGGTTTACTATGCCAAGAATGATACATTGAAGAGAAATGGAATCACATTATTCATCAAAAAGAACATTTTAAGATGTGTCTTGAAGTACGTTATGATAGGATAATGTCTATACACCTACAAAGAGGACTAGTTAATGCAACTATTATTCAAATTTATGCACCAACCACTAATGCCAGTGATGATGAAATTGAAGAAGTCTACCAACTTCTTCAGTCTGAAATTAATTAAACATGCTATCAGGATATGCTAATAACTACTGATGATGGGAATGCAAAGAGGAAGGATCTGTAGTTGGAAAATATGGCCATAGTGAATCAAATGATGCTGGAGATCGCATAATAGAATTTTGCAAGAATAGTGATTTCTTCATTGCAAATACCTTTTTTAAGCATAAAAGATGACTATACACATGGATCTAACCAGATAGAATACACAAAAATCAAATTGACTACATCTGTGAAAAGTTGGAAAAGATCCATATCATCAGCCAAAACAAAGCTAGGGGCAGACTTGAACAAATCATCAATTGTTCATATGCAAGTTCAGGCTGAAGCTGAAGAAAATTAAAACAAGTTCACAAAAGCCAAAATATGACCTTGAACATATGCTACCTGAATTTAAAGGTCATCTGAAGAACAGATTTGGTGCATTAGACTCTAAAGACTGAAGACCAGAAGGGTCATGAAATGACATCAAGTATATTATACAGGAAGAAAGCAAAAGGTCATTAAGAAGACAAGAGAAGGAAAAGACCAAAATGGATGTCAGAAGAGACTCTGACATGCTCTTGCTCCAGCATAGAGATACAAAAGCAGATGGAAGATGAGGAGGTAAAAGAGCAGAAAAGAAAATTTCAAAGGGCAGGTCCAGAAAACAAAGTCAAATATTATAACGAAATGTGCAAAGACCTGTAGTTAGAAAACCAGCAGGGAAGAATACACTCATCATTTCTCAAGTTGATGGAGCTGAAGACAAACTCAAGAACTGACTAGCAATATTGAAGGATTCTATGGACGAAATATTGAATGGTACAGAAAGCATCAAATGAAGATGAAAGGAACATACAGAGTCACTGTAACAATAACAAATGATCGATGTTTAACCATTTCAAGAGGCAGATGTGATCAAGAGCCAATGATACAGAAGTCCAAGGTATATGGAAGGCATTGGAAAAGAACAAGAATCTAGGAATTGATGGAATACAAATGGAAATCTCTCAACAAACTGATGCAGCACTGGAGGCACTCACTTATCTATACCAAGAAATTTGGAGGACAGCTACCTGGCCAAGTGATTGGAAGCAATCCATGTTTGTGTCCATTCCAAAGAGAGGTTATCCAAAGGAATGCAGAAGTCATCAGATAATATCATTAATATCACATGCAAGTAAAATTTTGCTAGAGATAATTCAAAAACAGTTGCAACAGTACATTGACAGAGAACTGCCAGAGGTTCAAGCTGGATTCAGATGAAGACGTGGAATCAGGGATATCATTGCAGACATTAGATGAATCTTCGTTAAAGCAGAGAATACCAGAAAGATGTTTACCAGTGGTTTATTTACTATCAAAGGCTTTTGATTATGTGGCTCAGGACAAGCTATGGACAACTTTTCAGAGAATGAATATTCCAGAACACTTAGTTGTGCTCATGAGGAACCTGTACATAGACAAGAGGCAGTTGTTCGAACAGAATACTAAAGGGAATACTAAATCGTTTAAAATTAGGAAAGGTCTGTGCCAGGATTGTATTCTTTCACCATACTTATTCAATCTGTATGCTGAGCAAGTAATCTGAGAAGCTGGATTATATGAAGAAAAATGTGGCATCAATGTTGGAGGAAGACTCATTAACAACCTGTGATATGCAGGTGATACAACCTTGCTAGCTGAAAGTCAAGAGGACTTATAATACTGATGAAGATCAAATACCACAGCTTTTGGTATGGTTTGCTCCTCAATGTAAAGAAAACAAAAATGTAAAGAAAAACCACTGGAACAATAAACCACATCCATATAAATGGAGAAAAGATTGAAGTTGTCAAAGACTTCATTTTGCTTGGATCAACCATCAATAGTAATGGAAGCAGCAGTCAAGAAATCAAATGACATATTGCATTTCAATGCTTTCAGAGCAAAGGTGTCAACTTGAGGACTAAGGTGCACCTGACCCAAGCCATAGTATTTTCAGTAACCTCATGTGCATGTGAGAGTTAGACATTGCAAAAGGAAGACCATAGGAGAATTGATGCATCTGAGTTATGATGTTGGAGAATATTAAAAGTACCATGGAATGCCAAAACAACACACAAATCTATGTTGGAAGAAAGGCAACCATAATGCTCCTTGGAAGCCTGGATGGCCAGATTTCATCATTCATAATTCAGACATTTTAATAGGAGGGACCAGTCCTTCAAGAAGGACATCGTGATTGGTAAAGTGGAGGGTTGGAGCAAAAGAAGATGCCAACAAGATGGATTGGCACAGTAACAACAGCAATGGATTAAAGCATAGCAACGGTTTTGAGGTTGGTGTAGGACTGGGCCATGTTTTGTTGTGTTGTACATAGGGTTGCTATGAGTCAGTACTGATTCGATGGTACCTAACAACATCAACACCACCAATGAGTCAATTTCAACTCATGACGACATATAAATTTCAAATTATAACTGCTTCATGTGACTTCTAAGGCTGGTACTGTTTTCCTTTACTACATTTAATTGTTAATTGAGTGAAGGTTTACAGACTAGATATCAGTTTTATACTCAACCTTTCATACACTCTGTTTCATCTCAATGATTGCAATTCCCTCTATGCTACAGCAGTTGTCCTGCTTTCTCCCTGTGGTTATCCATGTACAAATATCCTCTTTCAAATGCATATGTTTGTGGGATATATAAATATACACATATATATATACACACACACACACACACACACATATATATATATATACACACACACACACATATATATATATATATACACACACACACACACACACACATATATATATATATATACACACACACACACACACACATATATATATATATATACACACACACACACACATATATATATATATACACACACACACACACACACACACACATATATATATATATAAATATATATACACACACACACATATATGGCATTGTGGGTTAATATGTCAGACTGAAAAGTCATTTGAACTCCAAGGTTGGTGGTTCAAGCTCATCAGTTGCTCCTTGGAAACCCTATACAGGGTTGCTATGGGTTGTAATCGACTCAATGGCACTTAACAACAACAACAACAACAACACACACACACACATCCTACTCTTCCTTCCATACTCATTCAGCCTGTGTCTCTATCCATGCATCTACATACAGAACACCGTGGATCCAGGGTTGTGTACGTAGCACTATTTCCCTCTGTCCCCTTTAGCCCTCACAGACTTCCTGTTTTCACCTGTCTCTATCATTCTTCTAAGGCTGCCATTTTTTAAAAGCAGACTCTTTGGCCTGTCTTCTGAGGTGTCTCTAGGTGGGTTTGAACTGCCAACCTTTTATCTTGCAATAGAGTGCTTAGCTGTTTGTGCTACTGAGGGAATCCCATGTGCATTCTAGATTGCATACTTTTTCTAACTGGTTTTCCATACACATATAATTTCTTTCTGATTTATATAGAGGATTGATCCTACTTTCCATATCTCAATGGATTTAGAGAATAGAAACAACTTGGCTTTTGGAGACAGAAAAACACTCAGGACATTTGTAGTTATGCCTCAGAGATCCAGCAAGCAAAGTAAGCATGGGCTTACTTACATCCATGTGAAATTGTTCACTACAGATTAGTAAGTAAGGGCAAGGAAGCCTGGATTTATCTTGTGTACTGTCTATTTTGTGCCTCTGCTCACTTCTCTACTATCTTCAAATATTCAAGATCATCTATCCATCCATTCATTCATTCAGTACTTAATGAGTGTCTACCATATGCCAGGCTCTGTGCTGGGGCTGGAGGTACAGTAGGTAAAATAGAAAGACATTGTCCTTGACTTTGAAGAACCTGCATTTCAGCAATTATATAGTGCTCAGGGATTTCATAATTCAGACGTCATTGTTTAGTTTATGAAAACTGCAAAGAAAAACACATGAATTCATCTTAAGCACAACTCAGTACCATCTTTCATGGACTCAATCACCAGACTGCAGATCTAATACCTAGGGTTACTTTTCACATCATATTTCATATTTCGAAGGCTTTTTGCACACATGATTGTAAAATTCTGCTTTCTTCTATTCTTTGATTAGCTCTTTCTCCATTTTCACTTCTAAGATCTGCATTAATGTAGTTCACAGTAGACCTATCCCAGAAAGAAAACTATATAGATTTCAGAAAAAGGCCATCAAAATAAATTCTTATATATTAGTGCTTATTATGGAAGGAACATTCCACTCATTCACTCACAAAGCAAACATTTGTGTTTTAAGCTTTTCTGGCTGATGGCTGACATAGCAAAAATGTCTATGTGTGGAATATGGAGGTGACTGAGTACCGATGCTAACAGTGGTATTGAAACTCAGTTCTGGAAAAAGGAAAACTCCACATCAGTCTGACTATAGGTCATTTATTTCTCATAAAGCAGCAGAGTGAACCATGTGCAGCTGCAGGACCTCTTGGGCAGCTGCCTTTCTACAAATTTAATTAATGAATCAAAGGTGAGTGCTGTTTCTCCCAGGTGTTTCCTTGCGCTCAAGATCACCTCCTGCGTTGCCATCACCAGTGTCCTTTGACTTAACAGCAATAAACAAAGCATTCTGTATTCCGGCACCAACTCTGAGAAGACCTGAGTATGTCCTCTTCCTCTTCTCTCTGGTTTGAACTAGATGTACTTGTAGGGAGCACAGAGCGATACCTCCTGTTTCAAGAGACTCAGTGAGACCAATGTCTCCCAGACATCTCCTGGGTCAGAGCAATTGAATCTCAGAATCTCTAGGCAGAGGCCTGAGAACCTTTATTTTTAATAACTGCACCAGGTGATTTCTATAAGTAGATATATTTGGAGAAGTTTTGTGCTATGACATTTTAAAGGTAGTTCAATAAAAGCTTGAAAATTTTAAACATAAAAAAAAAATGAACAAAGAAAAACAGAAACTCAGCATGACTTGTGAGAAATACTAGATAATGTGGTTTTAGTTTCTGCTTGCCACTCTTATAGGGCAAATCCCCTAACTAATATAAGTAAAAATGAAGTGAAAAACTTATCAATAAAGTGAAGAGGTTGAAAGAGTCCTTCAGTTGTTCATGTCTTTCTTCTTTTAACAACTATATATTGAGGGATTGCTAAGTACCGGGTATTATTTTAGCTCCCAGACATGCAGTAGAGTGTGGCTAATCACTGACTGTCTTGCTTCAAATCTGACACATTTTCCAGGCACCATGAGTCTATCCAATGCTACCATTTTCTGACAACTACTACTTGGTGGGAGTCCCAGTGTGGCTCAATAGATAAGTGCAGGACCACAATGTCTGTTTAAACTACAAGTTCAATGGTTCAAACTCACTAGTCATGCCTCAGAAACCCTATACAGGGTCACTATGAGTCGGAAATGACTCAACAGCATTTAACAACAATAACTTCTTGGTGGAAAAATAGAGTTTAAATTGTCAAGGTATGCTATTGTGCCCTTTTTCCTAGAAAGACCTTGTAATTCCATCTATGCTCTTGATGATAAATAAAGTTCTGAATTTGATTTAATTGAAGAATGTTTTCCAAACCCAGGTAAGTCCTATTTCCTCTTAAAGACTTTGGTGGATCTATTCTAACTTCCGTCAACTTCTACTTGCAGTTCACAATGAAATGAGTTGAGAACTAAATATTGGATAAAGTCATTCTGAAGTCAAGAGGAATAAAACTAGTTAGGTTTATTTTGTAATTAAGCCAGAATATGAGGTTTCCAAATATCTTATTTAAGGCTTCTACTGAAGGAAGAAGTCCAAGGTACATTGAAGGCATTGGAAAAGAACAGGGCTCTGGGAATTGACAGAATACAAATTGAAATCTTTCAACAAACTGATGTGGCACTGGAGACACTCAATGATCTATGCCAAGAAATTTGGAAGACAGCTACCTGGCCGAGTGATAGAAAGCGATCCACGTTTGTGCCCATTTCAAAGTGAGGTGACAGCAATAGAACACAGAAATCATCAGACACTATAATTAATATCACATGCAAGTAAAATTTTGCTAAAGATATTTAAAAAACAACTGTAACAGTACATTAACAGAGAAATACCAGAGGTTCAAGCCAGATTCAGATGATGATATGGAACTAGGGATATCATTGCTGCTGTCAGATGGATCTTTGATAAAAGCAGAGAATACCAGACAGATGTTTAACTGTGCTTTATTGACTATACAAAACCTTTTGACTGTGTGGATCATAACAAGTTATGGACAACATTGTGGAAAATGAGTATTCTGGAACACTTAATTGTGCTCTTGAGGATCCTGTACATAAACCAAGTGGTAGTTGCTTGTGCAGAACAAGAGGACACTGAATCATTTTAAATCAGGAAAAGTGTGTGTCAGTGTTGAATTCTTACATTCTAATTATTCAGTATGTATACTGAGCAAATAATCAGAGAAGCTGGATTATAAGAAGAAGAGTGTGGCATCAGGATTGGAGGAAGACCATTAACAACCATGATATGCAGATGATACAACCTTGCTTACTGAAAGCAAAGAGGACTTAAAATATTTACTGATGAAAATCAGAAACCACAGCCTTCAGTATAGGTTGTACCTCATTGTAAAGAAAACAAAATCCTCACCATTGGATCAATAAATAACATCATGATAAATGGGAAGAGAGTGAAGTTGTCCAAGAATTCAATTTACTTGGCTCCACTATCAACACTCCTGGAAATAGCAGTCAAGAAACCAAATGATGTATTGCGTTTGGAAAATCTGGTGCTCAAGACCTCTTTAAAGTGTTTAAATAAAGATGTGCACCTGACCTAAGCCATGTGTGCCTGACCTAAGCCATGACATTTTCAATAGCTTCATATGCATGTAAAAAGTTGGGCAATGAATAAGGAAGATCGTAGAAGAACTGATGCAGGAGCTCTGGTAGCGTAGTGGTTACGAATTGGGCTGCGAACCTTAAGGTCAGCGGTTCGAAACTACCAGTCGCTCCGCGGGAGAAAGATGAGGCTTTCTACTCCCGTAAAGATTTACACCCTCGGAAACCCCTGTACAGGGTCGCTATGGGTCGGAACCGACTCGACGGCACTTAACAACAACAACAACAACAATTGGAGAAGAATACTGAAAGTATGGACTGCTACAAGAGCAAACAAATCTGTGTTGAAGGAAGTACAGCCAGAATACTCCTTGGAAACCAGAATGGGGAGACTTTGTCTTTCATATCCCTGACATATTATCAGGAAGGGACCAGTCCCTGGAGAAGGATATCATGGTTGGTAAGATGGGTGAGGGTCTGCAAAAAATAGAAAGACCCCCAGTGAAATGAAATGGTGCACTGGCAGCAGCAATGGGCTCAAGCACAAAAGCTATTGTAGGATGGTGCAGGACTGGCCAGTGTTTTGCTCTGCTGTGCATAAGGTCACTATGAGTAGGAACGAACTTGACAGCTCATACGAACAACAACCCAGTGCATTTCATAAAAAGTTTGGACCACTTTGTAGTCAAGATAAATCTGGGACAAGATCACACCGAGAAGCCTCCCTATGTCTGACTTTCTTCTTATAATGCAGATTAAAAAAAAAAAAAAAAAAAAAAAATGTGCTTTGTTGATTATTAAAAGGCATCCAACTGTGTGGATTGCAACAAACTAAAAAAAAAAAAAAAAAAAGTGAAATAAACCAA
>NW_006408581.1:14894185-14938012 GCF_000296735.1 Chrysochloris asiatica | reverse complement strand
GCAGCAGATTTGCCTAATGCAATACATCATTTGATTTCTTGACTGCTGCTTCCATGAGTGTTGAAGCCACTAGTCGGAACAACAACAACAACAAAAATTGTGTAAGAGATTGAACCAGTCTTTTATCTTTCACACAGTTGTTCAAAGGAATAAACCACTTCTAAAAATATTATCACTGGCTATTTTTACAAATCTATTGTAAAAAGAGCAAGACTTTTTGAGTGGATAAAAAAAATTTCTGACTTTCAATTCATATATCAGGTTTATTTTATTCAATTACTTTAATTATTAAAGTTGAATTTTGTATATTAAAATTACCAAAGCAATATAAGTATATCACAGTGTGTGCACACAGATAAAATCCATTAAATTATTCCCACTTCTCTTTCTTTCTTTGTAAATGATGACTGTAACCCCAAAATAAAATCCCACATGATAATTGTTGTTATTTTGATACCATCTATATGAATAAATATGGTGATCAAAATTGTATAGCAAAGTTCAAAAACTTAAGAAAAAGGCAAGTATATATAAAAACGTGATATAACAATTTAAATTGTTTTATCACATTCAAAGTAGAAATTTTAAAAGTTTTATTATTTGACATTCTTTTCCAAAGTAGAAATTTTATAAGTTTTGTTATTTGACATTCTATTTTTTTTCAATATTTGACGTGTAACAAATAATTATCTTCAGCAATATTAGTTTTATTAGTCATTGTCATTGACATTTCTTTAATATTAAATGATATATGGTTTTCTTATCCATTCATGCATTTATTTGTTTTTTTCCATGAAGAACAAGCAATTAAAGTGAGCAGTTCTTAACCATTTTTGCTTAGATTGCAATACTTACTTGTCATTTTTTTAAAGCTGATAATTGCAGACTAATTATCAATATTACTTGAATGAGCTGAATTCTGGAAATATGTTTATATATTTTTCTACTTTTTATTTTTGTTTTAGAAGATAATTATAAAGTAGAACTACCAGTCCTGATTAAAAAAGAAAGAAAGAAAACTACCCAGAGTAGCTACTTAAATATAGCCAGCAGATGTCTCTCTTAGACTCATCCAATCAGTATAATGATTTTAATCCCTTGGATGGAACTCACCATGCAGCCTTTCTTGGCATATTAAGACTATTATGTTACTCATAAGATATTTGTTTCTTAAGGCACTCTGAGTATAATTTAAGCAGATTGCTAAATGTCAAAATGACCTAGTTACCAAAGAAAAATAAACAAAACAGATACAGGGTTTTTAAAAATTATAATGTTTTCATTTTCAGAGATATAACTCTGCCTCATTCCAAAAAAAAAAAAAAAAAAAGATACCTGGCTAATTTCAGAAAGTCCTATAAGTTCAAGACTTTAGATTTTATTTTCTATCTAAGGGCTGAAAAGTCCTTGGAATAAGAGAGCAACAATTCTTCTGCAGCTTTCCTAAAAAGTCTTTGAAACTGGATTTATTACTATTTCATAGGAAAGTTTAAACTCATAACTCGAATGAGTTATGAAGAGCAGTGATTTTAGGTGCCTTACTCCCACAGAGAATCGTCTTTAAGGTCAAGAGGATAATTTAAAATTGGAATGGGGCTCTGTTAGGAGGTACCAGAACCTATTTTGAGAACTAACTGTCATTTCTTGAGATGCTGGCATATCTTTAGGCCTTTTTACCTTACGCGGGTATTTCATTTGCTAATATACAATAAGCACTGGATTGCTAGCTGCAAGGTTGGTAGTTCAAACCCACCAGCCACTCCTCAGAAACCCTATACAAGGTCGCTATGAGTTGAATCGACTCTATGGAAATGAGCAACACCACCCAAGCTGGCAGAGACAAGGAAGGCTCTGCCCGTAGAGTCTCCAGAAATGTATGACCCTGCCAACCCCCTGATGTTGGATGTCTAGACTACAGAACTGTGAGAAGATAGATTTCTTTGGTTTTAGGCCACCAAGTTTGTAGTATTTTGTTATGGCAGCTCTCAGAAACCAATGCACCTACTACGTGAAATAAAGTGGGGAAAAAACACATTGCTAAAAGCTGACAGATCTTGCTGAGAACTTCTTCTGAGTGCATCCTTACTCTGAGCACCTACTCCTGCCATCTCCCCACTCCTCACCCCTGAGGGGTCTGGGGAGAAAAAGTGCATGCTCCTCAGCTCTGAGCTCAGTCTGAAAGCTGCCACATTCTAAGCCTGCTGTCTTTCAACATTGCAATAGCTACAGGGACTACCAGATGAGAACAAGAAGCACTCTTCAGAAATACATCCTCTTGAGGATGCCGCTGAACTTCTCTGATCCTTGGCCTCTCAACTACTGAAGGAAGATACTAGTGTGGCACTCTAGGATAAGCACTGGAGTGTGAACCACAAGATCAGTGGTTTAAACCTACCTTATACAGGGTTGCTATGAATCGTAATTGACTTGATTGCACTTAACAACAACAACATAGCAAAATATGACTGTTAAGATTAAATAGGAAACTGTGGCAGACTGGTCTTATCAAAGCCTGGCACAGTCTAGTGGTCAAATAATGTTTCCTGGATCTATGGCCATGCAGAATAGAACGTGTAAGGGCATATATTTTAAACATAGAAAATAAGGTTTGAATTTACAGGTTATTTAGACTTTAAATGTATTTTGTTAAGACCAAAGAAATATTGTTGAAAATATGTTGGGTCCATCTCTGACGATACAGGAATATATCAACTACTCCTTGGCAGGCTTGGATTAGAGGTACTCAGAGGCTAACCCATGGAATGATTTGAGGTTCCCACCTGTAGAAATGAAAATGCATAAATGTCATAACTCTTCTTGTGTGTTACTGGGCAGGCAACTCCTGTTCCATACCTCACTCTGCCATCTGATATCTGATATGTTGTCACCTCCTCAATTATCTAATCCTTTGCTTTGATTCATTCCCTTACAGTGTGTTTGTCCTCTTGTAAAAGCTACCTGTCTTGCAGAGGGTAGGTTATAGACCTCATATTGGATTTCGAGTACTGCAAGATTTGATTCCTCCCTTCTCAGTATTTCATGATCATTTGACATTGGTGAAAGAAAAAAACAAAAACAGGCACCACTGTTCTGTTAGAGATGTTACCATGCTACAGCAGCAGTCTGAGGTTAACACAGCAAACGGTTGTCCTTTTGTCTCAGAAGTCAGTCTGTTTTGATATATGTTTGTGGTACCTAAAATCACACAAAAATCAGAAATAATTATAAAACAGTAAAAAATAAGGCAAGTTCTGGTTTTAATACATACATGCATACATACACACACACACATATATATACATACATACAATGTATATTATTTAAAAATTATGCTGCATCTGCAAATAGTAAATCCAAGAAATCAAATCATTGATGAGTTAAAGCAAAAATTAGAATGAATGTTTTTTTCTCTCAGTACATATCAGATTAAGAAATTTGTGTCATTGCCAATCCTTGATAATTCATACTTTCTATTTGGCACTGCATGATGCTATAAGATAAGCATTGGACTGCTGATCCTAAGGTTTGTCATTCAAGCCCACCAGCTGCTCCTCAGAAACCCTATACAGAGTTACTATGAGTCGGAACCAACTCAATGGCACTTACCAACAACAGCATCTAGCACTGTGGGATAAACTCTGAACTGATATCTGCAAGATCGGTGGTTCAAATACACCAGTGGATCTGTGTGAGAAAGATGAGGTAGGCTTCATTTTTTGGTTTTCTGATCCTTTCCACTATTAAAGCAATAATTAAAATTATATTTTAATCAGATTTTTTCTGAATTGTAATTCTGTCTAATTTCCTCTTTATGTAGTCCTAGTGCAAATACATGGAGAATAAATATTCTCTGCTAAGGAGTTCTGGTGTGGTGCTGAGGGTTAATGCACTGGACTGCCAGGTTGGTTTGAAGCCCAAGGTTGGCAGTTCAAACTCACTAGCTGTCCCTAGGAAACCCTATATAGGGTTGCTATGAGTTGGAATCAATTTGACAGCACTTAACAAGAACAAGAATAATTTTGTCAGTAGAGAAGGAAACTAGTATTTATCTGAAAATTACTGTTTGGTGGAAGCATTGTAGCAAAAAATGAATCAACACAAAACTATTATTGTTGGTTACGTCTGACTCATGGCAAATCCCTGTGTGTCCGAGTAGAACTGTGCTCCATTGATTCTTATTGTGATTTGAGTGAAAGTTTACAGGGTAGATTATCAGTTTTACATGCAACAAGTTATATGCTTTGTTTCATTACAATGATTATACTCCCCTCCGTATACCATCAGTTAACAGTATTTCTCTCTATTCATTTATTCATTTCAGCTTTTTTTTTTTACACTCAGGCATATATAATAATTTAAACCAACAAAGGGCACATTCTGCAAGTCTGCCTCCTGGCCACCATCTCTCAGTCCCTCTCTTTCCATGAATTTAAGAGTCCTCACCTGCTCATTCTTTCCATGTCTCCATCTCTGCTTCCATCTCTGGTATGGCTGCTTCTCTGGATAAGGTCCTGCATTCTGCTTGTGCTCTTCTTCCTTGATGGGCCTAGGGTCCTCTGTTCCTGGAATGTAGGATTAATATGCCATTTTTGTTACAAGACTTCTACCTTTACAATTATGGCAGTCTCAATTAGTCAAGTAGAAATTACTCACTATTGAATCATAAGAATCTTATCCCAATCTCTTTTCACCAGACCCATCTAGACAAGATGAAAGCCATTCAGTGTGGACTCTATCTTCCCCTGCACACTCTTAAGATAAACTCCCTCTTGAAAACTTGTAACCCAGTCACTTCGTGCCTTTATCACCCCTTCATTTTAGGCAGCCAATGTCTAAATTGCCCATCCCTATCTAACCTGTATACAGAGGAGATAGCATTGCTACTTGATCTGAAGATCCCTTCCCTCTCTGTTGACATTTTGAGCTACTGCAGCCATAAGTATAGGTCAAGTTCATCAAATTGTAGCAATTTACCCTAATTTCCTTTATAAAAAAATTTTTTTTTTTCATCCTCTAGTTGAGTTCTGATTATCAAACCATTGAGGCTAGGTCAAATGGGTACTATCTGCAAGTTTTGGTGTACTTTTGTGTCTCCCCTCACTTCATATCAACTTGATGCTTCACTCTCAGATCTAGCCCTCCATGGCTATGTTCTTGTCCATGGGCTTGGTGTCTCCAGGTCTCACCACACTTTGGACCAAACAGCCCTTCCTCTTCTCTTTCTCATCTCCAGGTCATCAGAGTTTATGGACTGTGGTTGTACTCAGACAATTTCTTCATTGCTGCCTTTCCCCCTCTTTCACTCACCAGTAGACCAATGAGGTCATCAGCAAGCATGCATGCCTATTCATGTGTTCCCTTTGAGTTTCAGTCTTAGAAGGGGGTTTGTCCTGAAGTGACTTGCTTGCCTGCCTTGATGGCTTCCAAGCAATTAGGCTTTTAATGGCTGACCTTGGGAAAGTAGGTTGATGAACCTTTTTTTCATGGGTGGATTTGAACTGTCAACCTTCTGGTTAGTAGCCAAGTGCATTAACCATTTGTACCACTCAAGGAATTCTCTCTATATATTTGTTCATTATTTTAATTAATCCTTATGACAGCCTTCCACCACTTGTTTGTCAGTTTGTCATACTGTGGTGGCTTGTGAGTTGCTGTGATTCTGAAAGCTATGCCACCAGTATTTTAAATACCAGCAGGGTCACCCACAGTAGGCAGGCTAATAATAAAATATCAGAAATGGACAATACACTAAAGGTCAAAGGAGTAGAATTAAAGAGATGGAAGCCAGAACCAGTGAGCTGGAAGACAAATATCTTAATGCTGCTAAGATAGAAGAGCAAGCAGAAAAAAGGATAAAACAACTGAAGATAGTCTAAGATTCATGCTGGATAACATAAAGAGGAATAACTTAAGAATTGCTGGCATTCTGGAACAGGAAGAATCAAAGAAGTCTGCAGAGGAGATAGTTGAAGTGCTACTTGAAAAAAATTCTCAACATAATTAAAAGAATATATACAAAACCAAGAACCTACATTACTATCAATGGAGAGAAACTGAAAGCCTTACTCTGTAAACAGGAAGCAGACAAGGATGCCCTTTGTCACCATTCTTATTCAATAGTGTGCTAGAGGTCTTAGCAAGAGCTATATGGCAAGACAGGGAAATTAAAGGTATCCAAATTGGCAAACAGGAAGTAAAACTCTATTTGAAGACAATATGATCCTATACATAGAAAACCCCAAAGACTCAGTAAAAAAGCTACTAGACCTCATTGGAAGATCCAGCAAAGTGGCAGGGAATATGATCAACATACAAAAATCAGTAGGATTCCTCTATACCAATAATGACAGCATTGAAAAGGACATTAGGAAAGCAATACCATTTATAATAGCCACCCAAAGGATGAAATATCTAGGAATAAATGTAACCAGAGAAACAAATGACCTATACAAAGAATACTACAAAACACTACTAAAAAAAACCAAAAGAGACTTACAAAAATGGAAGACTATACCATGCTCCTGGATAGGAAGACTTAATATTGTGAAAATGTCAATACTGCCCAAAGCAATTTACACTATAATGCAATCCCAATCCAGATTCCAATGACATTCTTCAAAGAGATGAAAAAAACAATTACAAACTTTATATGGAAAGGAAAGAGACCCAAGATAAGCAAAGTACTGATCAAGAAGAAGAATAAGGTTGGAAACCTCTCACTCCCTGATTTCAAAATTTATTACACGGCTACAGTGGTCAAAACAGCTTGGTACTGGTATAATAAAAGATATATTGATCAATGGAACAGAATCGAGAATCCAGAAATTAACACATCTACATACAGCCAACTGATTTTTGACAAATTGCCTCAATATATTGCATAAGTAGATGATAGTCTCTTTAACAGATGGTGCTGGCAGAACTGGAAAGTGATATGCAAAAGATTGAAACAAGACCTTTACCTCATGCCCTATATAAAAACCAACTCAGCATGGATTAAAAACCTAAATGTGAATTCCAGAATTATCAAGACCATCAATGAAAAATAGGGACAAATGTGAGGACTCTAATACAGGGCATACACAGACTACCATTTTGAAAATTACACAAACAAAATTAGACAACATAGATGATTGGGACATACTAAAAACTACAAACTTATGTGCATCAAAAGACTTCACCAAAAGAATAAAAAGGGAACCCACAGAATGGGAAAAAATCGTTTGCAATGACACATCAGACAAGGGACTCATTTCTAAAATATATAGAAAACTACAACACCTCTACAAGAAAAAGACCAATAATCCAATTAAAAAGTGTGACAGGACATTAATAGACACTTCACCAAGGAGGAGATTGGGCAGCCAACAAGCATATGAAAAAATGTCCACAATCACTAGCCATTAGAGAGATGCAAATCAAAACAACAATGAGATATCATCTCATATTAGCAATAACAGCAAAGATAAAAAAAAAAATTAGAGGACAGTAAATGTTGGCGAGGACTTAGACCCTCCTGCATTGCTGGTGGGATTGCAAAATGGTCCAAACACTATGGAAAACAATATAGTACTTCCTCAGAAGTTTGGAAATAGAGATATCTTATGATCCAGCAATTCCTCTACTTGGTATCATCCACAAGAAATACGAGCCATAACACAAGTAGATATATGCATACTAATGTTCATAGCAGTACTATGTACAATACCAAAAAGATGGAGACAGTCTAAGTGCCCATCAAAGAAAGAATGGATACACAAACTTTGGTACATACACACAATGGAATACTATGCTACCTTGAAGAATAACAAAGAAGCTGCAAGCCACCACATAACATGGATGAACCTTGAGGACATTTAGCTGAGTGAAATCAGTCAGTCACAAAAGGAGAAATACTGTATAGGACCATTATTGTAAAAGATTAAGAAAAAGTACCCACACTGACATCATTGATGGCGTCAAGTGTGGCGGCGGTAGTGAGGTTGGCCCAGGATCGGACATTGTTTCATTCTGCTGTGCATGGGTCGGTTCTGACTCGATGGCACCTGACAACAACAACAAACCCACACTGAAAGGGAAAATTCCCACAAATCCTTTGCTAGTTACCAGGGGTGCATAGGATGGGGTGAGGGGAACACAGGGCAGAGACTAGACACAGGATAGTTTGGGTGCTGGGGTGGTGGGCAATACACAAGAAGGGGGAGGAGAATGGAAGAACAAGGCGGATGGGAGAACAGTTAGGCAGGTTTACATGGGCTAAGTGGGACAGAGGTAAATAATGATGTATGCACAACCATTGGAATAACAGGGCTCTGGAATACAGGGATTGAGTAATGGTTTGAATGAGGGGAAATAATGCTAAGACGCTTGGCTGTCTTTTGAATCTTGGTTTCCCTTGAATACCATTATAAAATAGACACTTGAGGGGGAGAGAAAGGAATAACCAGAAACCTCACCATATAAAGCTTGTAAGTCCATCTTCAGTTTATAACTGATTGAAATACTTAAAATGGGGCTACAATGTTCCCACTGAAGGAGGCTTCCTATGGAGCCTTTGCATTGCATAAGACCATAGGTGGAATCCTGATCCTCATTCAGACCTTCTGAGGTTGGAAATTTCCACTGAAAGAACAAGCAACTAGCTTGAGTGGCCAGAAAAATAGAAGATACTTTTTTGAAAGAAAGACCAGTAGGGAAATTAAAAAAACAATAACAGTAGTCTGATTGACCACTACAAGAACAAGCAAGTTGTTTGCCCGGGAGCCACCAAGGCAAGTAGTCAGTTTCCCTCAGGGCAAACCCCTTTTCAAGTCTAAGACTCAAGGGGAATACACGAGCAGGCATGTAATCTTGCTGCTGACCATATTGGTCACTGATACGGGAAGGTGGGGGCAAAACAGCAATGAAGGGGTTAGCTAAATCTGACCATGGTCAATAGACTCCTGTTAACTTGGGTTGAGACCTGGTTGGCCAGCAATATGGTGAGACCTTGGGACTCCTGGACCCAGGGACAGGGACATGGTCAAAGAGGATTAGAGCAGAGAGTGAAGTGTCTATGAAGTGAGGGGAGATGCACAAGAACACCCATACTTGCAAATAGTACTCATTTGACCCGGCTTCAATGGCTGGATGACCAGAACTCGACTAGAGGAAGAATGAAGAGGAAAAAAAGAGTAATCTGCTACAATTTGATGAACTTGACCTATGCTTGTGGATGTAGTAGTTCAGAGGAGGGAACAAATCTTTACAGCAAGGATCATTCCCACACCCTTGGTACACAGGGTTGACAAAAACGGAAAAGTTACACATTGGCTACCCAAAAAGTGTGGCTACAAAGGCAAGAAGTGATTGGTTTACATGCTTTTAAGAGGGAGCCTAGATCCAGAGGGTGAGGAGGAAGGTAGAATCTCCACTGAGTGGTTTCCAACCTGTCTGGATGGGGTTGATGAAAGGAGATGGAGATAAGACTCTTGTGGTTCCATAGTGAATGGTTGCCATCAGGTCTGATTGTGAGGGTTGGAAATGTAAAGGTAGACATTTTGCAACTAGAGGAGTGGAGTGGTTGATTCTGTAGTCCAGGAGCGGAGGTCCCTGGGACCATCAAAGGAGAAGAGCAGAGTTTGGGACCGTATCCAGAGAAGCAGTGACACCAGAGATGGAGGCAGAGATGATGTGAAAAGATGGAGTGGCTGGGGACTCTGGACTCTGTGAGGGAGAGGGTCTGTGTGTGGACTGCCAGGAGGCAGGCTTGTGGGTTGTACCTTTGGTTGTTTGATGATGCATTCAGGGAATTGCAATCATTACAATGAAATGAAATATTATAGGACGAGTGTAAACCAATGTTTTCCCATGTAAACTATCATATAATTTACAATAAGAACTAAAAAAAAAAATGGAATTGGACTGTTGTGATCAATGGGGTTATCACTGACCTATTTTCAGAAGTAGATTGCTAGGTCTTGATTCCTAATCCTGTTTAGTTTGGAAACTCTTCTAAAATCTGTTCTGCATCAAAAACCTGTTCAGCATCATGGCAACCAACACGCACGCCTTCACTGACAGATGAGTGGTAGCTGCCCTTGTGGGGTGTTGATCATGAGTCAAACTCAGATCTTCGTCATGGAAAGCAAAAAATTATACCACTAAATCGCCACTGCCCTCAGTGCTGGCTTAGCTTTACAAAGTAGCTAAATAGGAATGGAAAAGGCTGAGAGAAAGAGGTGGTCTGGAGGAATTATTTAGATCTGAATTCACAGTAATTCCTCCATCTGATAGCTGTGTAAGTGGGATGCTGCTTGCTCGCTCTGCATCTGTAAAAGTTTCACCACCTGTAAAAGTGAAATGGATAATACTTACTTTTCAGAACCCTTGTAAGGCTTGACTGAGATTCTGCATTTCTAAGTACACAGCTGGGGACCCTGCATACAGTAAGTGCTCTATAAATGTTAGCTTCCACTTCATCTTAAATAACTCCACATAGGCTAGAACAATCAAATGTGATTTTATGTTGCCTTTGAAATTATTAGAAGAGTCTTGTTTGTATTCATATGAGATGAACTTGAAGAACTGTGTTACTCTATTTTAAGTTCAGGATATACCTGTAAAAGGTATTTTATTTCTTATTTCCTTATTTTATTATTATAGATTGTCCTTCATCAAGTTACCTAGTCAAACAACTACTTACGGATAAGATTACATAGCCAGCCATGAAGTTATGAAGAACAAGAGAAGCATAAGATAGTTCTTTGTCTTCAAGGTAATTGTACTATGATGGGAAGAAAAATGGAATACAAGAAAACAACTCAAGAACAAGCTACCATTAAATGGTTATATTTATTATAACTGCAAAAAGAGTTCGGGGAAAATTCAGAGTCAAGGATATGGATTGGGCTTGAGAAAGGAAGAGACTTGGACAGGGAAAGAAAACATTAAAATCATTTCAGGAGGCACCGGTAGCTTGATAAAGCAACCATGAGAATTGAGGAGTAAAATATACTGAATACAATCCTCTTCCTTGGAGCTTGGGACAGATAATAGGTAGGGCCCAAAACTCCAAGGAAGCATGGTTTCTGGGAGTGTAGATTCTCACACTTATAACTTCTCTTTCTTGTTGCTACTTAATTAGGTAAAGACCGAGACATTTTGTAAACTGACCTGAATCAGACAAATCTTGAGAAAATTATTTTCTCCGTACCTTTATTTTCTGTGTAATTGGCATTGTACTATTATCTACCTCATCAAGTTGTTCTGAAACGTAAGTAAGTTAAAGTGTTTAAAACAGAACCTAACACAGGAAACATTAACAAATGGTAGCTATTGCTATTTAAACAGAGAGGGATTAATAATTGTGTGATTTGAAACCCCTTTTAACTAATGAAAAGTGTTGAAAGACAAGTGTGCTCTGGAAAGAAAGTGTACAGCTATTCCAAACATTTTTTTTATTTGGACTTAGTGCTCATGGAATTGCCAATTTTGATGATAAGCTCTAGATCTTAGTTCCTGGGACTCAGGGGATAGTCTTTAATAAAAAACTGAAGTTCTGTGTCGGAAGGATTGAATTGAGATTTTTTTGGATTCTTGAGCAGAAGAAAACCAACCAAAAACCAACCCCACCATACAGTAACAGAGATCTTATCATTTAGATTTAGATGGCAAAACAATAGCCCCCTGTCTTTACCATATGCATTGGTGAAATATTCTTTGGACAAAATAGTGAACAATACAGATAAGATCTAAAGAAGCAGAAGAAACACACCAAGTCACAGTACCAAAGCGAATTGGTCTATGTTCAAACATTTCAGGAAGTCGCATGTGCTCAAGAACCAAGAGTACTAAAAAAAGAAAAGAATTAATAGTACTGAAGAAGTTCAAGCTCACTGAAGGTAAGGATAAAAAATAATGTTCCAGGAAATGGTAAAATACCCATTAAAATATTTCAACAAATGAGAGCAACACTGGAGGTGCTCACTTAGTTGTGCCCAGAAATTTGGAAGACAGCTACCTGGCCATCCAACTAGAAGAGATCCATATTTGTGTTCATTCCAAGGAAGGTTATCCAACAGGATGGAGAAATTCTCAAATAATATTATTAATATTATGTTGTTGTTGTTAGGTGCCATCCAGTCAATACCCACTCATAGTGACCCTATGCACAACAGAATGAAGTACTGCCGCGTCCTGGGCCGACTTCACAATTGTTGCCATGCGTGAGCCCATTGATGCTGCCACTATGCCAATCCATCTTGCTGGGGGTGTTTTATTCTCTGACCCCCACCTTACCAAACATGATGTCCTTCTCCAGTGACTGGTCCCTCCTGACAATATGTCTGAAGTATGAGAGACAAAGTTTGGGCCATCTTGGTCTCTAAGGAGCACTCTGGCTGCACTTCTTCCAAAATGGATCTATTGGTTCTTTTGGCAGCCTATGGCACTTTCAATATTCTCCTCCAACACAATAACTCAAAAGCATCAATTCTTCTATGGTCTTCCTTATTCACTGTCAGAGGATTTAAATTACTTACTGATGAAGATCAAAGACCACAGCCTTCTATATGGGTTCTACATCAATGTAAAGAAAACAAATATCTTTACCATAGGACAAATAAATAATATCAAGATAAATGGAGAAGAGATTGAAGTTGTCAAAGACTTTATTTTGCTTTGATTCACTATCAACACTCACGGAAACAGCAGTCAAGAAATCAAACGACATATTGCACTAGGGCAATCTGATGCACAAGACCTCTTTTAAATGTTCAAGAGCAAAGATGTCAGTTTAAGGAACATGGTGTGCCTGACCTAAGCCATGGTATTTTCACTTACTTCATATGTATGTGAAAGTTGTACAGTGACTAAAGAAGACTGTAGAAGAATTGGTGCATTTGAGCTGTGGTGCTAGAGAAGAATATTAAAAGTACCGTGGACTGCTAGAATAACAAACAAATCTGATGGCTGGAATTTGTCTCTCAAAGACCCACAGGAATGTGAATCGGTACATTAACAGCAGCAGTGGGCTCAAGTTGAACAACAATTGTGATGATGTTGTGTGTAGTGTCATTATGAGTCAGAACTGACTCGACAGTACCTAACAACAAAATCATATAGATAAATATATTTATCTCAAGAAAATGGCTCACATAGTTGTAAAGACTAGCAAGTTTCAGGTCCATGAGTCAGATGTTAGGAGAACTAACTCATGTAGCTGCAGGAGTGATGAAATCCAAGATTGTCAAGTCAAATAACAGGCTCTTGGACTGTGGATGCTGATGAATTCAAGATTAGAAGGCACTGACTCAGGTCCCTTGAACTGGAGAGATGATGATGAGCTGGATGCAAGATTAAAGGTGAGCAAGAAGTCAGGAAGTTTCGCCAGAATGTCCATGTATATTTGATGCAGAGCGTATCTCTGAGGAAACTTACTTCAACTGATTGGATGCTCACAGCAGATCTCATCATGGAGGTCACATTATATCAGATCTCCTCATGGAGTCGGGTAGACTGTATCATCACAAAACTGCCAAACTATATTCTATCTGTGAAACCAGTGCAAATCATGGCCCAGACAAGTTGACACACAACCTTAACCTTCATGGTGTCCAACATCTATTTACTGCTCAGATTTGATCCTGAACACAAAAGACAAACAGGAGACAAGGAATTCTTGTAGAAAGTTTGCTTTGGTGGCACAATTTAGGGTGTAGAAGTAGGTGGTATCAGAATAGGGCATGAGATGGGAAAGCCCACTTGAAGATTGATGAAATAGCCACTTTGGAAGGCATTGGTGCCCTAAACCAGGGAATTAAGGAGAAAGAATTACTGTAAAACATTTTAATAGGAGATATGCCAACACTTAGGTAAAAATGAGGAAAGAATTAAAGATAAGAACAAATGTCTGATCCTCAACACAACCAAAATAATCAAGGGGAAAAAGCAATGGTTGTGGTCGTTGGGGAAGGAGGGTGAGGGCATTGTGCTGGGAGGCACGTTTGATTTTTGGTTTGTTGGGTGGTCTCGTGAGAAACCTTTTACATTTTTCTCCATGTCCTGTTTTTGGATCTTTCCCAGACGCATGCAGTCTCCCCCTTTTTTTTTTTTCAAATGTCATGCCAAACCTTCTTTAGTCATTTCCTTTTGAAAAAAAGAAAGAAAAAATTCTCCCATAAAGGCATTTAGCAGTGATCCCCCAGTTACATCAAAAACATGTCAGAACAAAGCAAAACCTCAAGCTACCAAGATTTAACAAGCACGGGCACAACTTGGCTGAACTTGGAACATCTGCCTTATGAATACTTAGAGTTCTCTAAGAACACATCATTTGTTGATCAGGAATGATGAATTATGCAGAACATCAAATCTATCCATCTTTATGTATCTATTTTTAAACAGACGTCCACCTTTGGGTCTTTACCATCCCTCTGTGGTAGTAGAAGACAATACCTTCTTTTCAGCATAGATTGACTTCACTTCTTTTATTAGCTCCTGAATTTATAGCAGTCTTTTGATAAGGACTAAAAATTATTCTGAAGCCTTTTTACTTTTAAGGAAAAAGAAGGAAAGAAAGGCACTGCGAAGAGAGCAGCTTAATATTTGCCAAGACGTGTTAGCCATTGCCAGTATCCTTTGTCATCTATTTCAAGAACCGATCCCTGTCTGAATCTTTTGAAGGCCACCTTTACTTTTTATTTTTTTTCTCTGCTACACCAATAAAATCAGTCATCCCCTCAGCAATAAGCATGTAAAATGACTTCTTTGGTAGAACAAACCCTTTGTGTGTAAATAATTTGTTAGCCCCCTCCTCTCTCTAAGCATTGTCTTGGAAAAAATATCCAACATAAATTGATTGTATAGATAGCCTGATTGTAAAGCAAGATTAATATGAAAACACAAGGAGTCTGCAATAAAACCTACTAACTTAAATCATTCACATTTGTGTACAAGCACTCATATTTAGCAACAGTCCCAAGGCTGAGATTAAAGCTGTTTGGTAGGTTACTTCAAGGCCTTTTTATTGCTAAATCTTATTATGTCTCTAAAATGTAGAAATTAATCACCTGTCATCAAAGCTGCAGTGGATTATTGACTTCTAAATGTCTCTACAAATTGATTCATGACAGAATGAAACAGGAGACTGAACTAGCATTGAAATTCTTTTGCATGTGATAAAAAAGGTCTATTAAAAGCATTTCAACAAATGCTGCCTATTAGGTAATCATCACAAAGTACTTTCCTATCAAAATGAGGTGCTTCTGGAATAGTTTTGATGAGACACATTTTTTTTTTTTTTTTCAGTATATGATATGGTAGCATGAAATTATTCTGAAACCCCAGGAAGCTGATTTGGAAATGCATTTATTGCTTATATTACAGAGTGTAAAACGTATTATTTAGTACAATAATTATTTAGGAAAAATCTACTTTACTTATGTGTTTATGTGTGTATGTGTGTGTGAAACAGACCCCTAAGTTATTCAGGTTAAGAACTTTGGAGAACATTTATGATCTAAGTAGTAGAATTACATCAGATTTTACAATGAGGTTTTCTTCTAGTATCTCACTAAATTCTTTTCTATTCTGTCCCTCCTGGAGTCTCTCTTAACTTAAATCAGTGTTTCTCAAAGGGGATTACATTAGTCTCTCATAGGAAACATCATTGTTTGTCATTATTCTTGTTGGTTGCTATCGGTGTGCAGGGATTTGAGGGTACTCTGGGCTTTCATTGAATAGGATATACAGTAAAATCCCCAGCAAAAGGCTTGCTCAAAATTATTATTTCAAGAAAACATTCATTGAATGTTGGCAGGGGGAGATGTAAGTAGAATCCGGAAAAAAATTCTTAGTCTACTAACCTTTTCTTTTTGGTTGACATGTAACTGCCAGTGATGGATTCATTACTTCTCAGAATTTTCTGACACAGACTTTTCTTACAGCCCATTCCCTGCCACATTCACACTGTGCACACAGTAGCCTTTCCTCCAACTCACCTCAACTCTATCTTTTTCGGTCTGGAGAGAATTCCAAAGGTCAATAGAAAGAATAATCATTGAGCTAATCACTGACCAAAATGCATTCTGAGTTTCAATTAACATTCAAGGATGTGAATTACTATTTTTGATTAAGAGGACAGAAAGCATTGCAGAACAGGGGATTCTATTTTGTTTTTTTCATCTCAAGGATTATACTCAACCCAGTTATTCAAAACTGTTTTAAAACATGTCCTATAACTAAATATCATCCACTGTTTTTATTTGCTAACGCTACTTCTGACAACTGACATGCAAGTTTAATATATATATGTTGATGTTGTTATTTGCTATCAAGTCAGTTCCAACTCCTAGCGACCCTGTATAGGGTTTCCAAGGAGTGACTGGTGAGTTTGAACCACTAACCTTGCAGTTTAAACTGACCTTGAGGTCGAGTGCTTAATCACCAGCTGCTCCTCGGAAACCCTATACAAGTCTGTTATGAGTTGGAACTGAATTAACAACAATATATATGTATATCTATATATGTACTTCTGGTGTTACACTGTAGGACTAATGCTGGATTGCAAACCACAAGGTTGGCAGTTCAAACTCACCAGCTGCTTCTTGGAAACTCTATACAGGCTCGCTATGAATTGGAATCAATTTAACGGCACTTTATAACAACAACATATATACATATATATATATTGCCTCCACCAGACTGTGAGTTGCACAAAGTCAAGAACAACGTTTTATTCTTTTTTTTTTTCAGTCCATAAGTCTTTGAATAAGAGTGAATTTTATTTGAGTCCTTAACATTCAAATATATCTTAATGACATTCAATTTAATAAAAAAAGTTGTGTAGATCACAGCATCACATACATACCATATATGCACAGACATATATGAGTTCTATATGTAAGAGATATGCAGAGACATAAAGTGTGGTACTGTAGGATAAGCAATGGCCTACTAACCTCAAGGTAGTGACGCAATCCCACAAGCTGCTCTTCAAAAACCCTATTGGAGCCATCTGACTTGACAACACTTAACAACAACAACAACAACATGCAGAGACAAAAATCCTAGGATAATTTACTTGTACCACCTCACCTTATGTTCTGTGGAGTGTCTGGAGTAGTCACACTCTCTTGCTCCCTTGAGTCCTTTCTATAACCTTTCTTCTTTGCTTTTGAAGCATTGTGTTGTTGACTCCTTCACTTGCCTATTGCTTAGTTTCCCTCTCAGGTGTCAGTTTCTCTGACTGGATTGAAACTACTTCTATGAACTTCTTTGGTCTAGTACCATGAAGTACTAGATCTGCTTGTTTACTTGTCTAGATTTTTTTCCAAGCAAAATTGATCAAGATTTTGCTGTAGGATAGGGTTGTGTCTTAATCACCAGTAAATTTCCCTGAACTTAGCCTAGAACCTAGAACTGGCTCATAATTGTCACTCACCAAGTGTGTGTGGATTGAATGAATGAGAGATAAAACCATCATTTGAACCCAATTAAATCCATCTTCCATGAGTAGAGGTGGCACAATTGACATGCCAGAAACCTGTGAAGACTTGTTCTCCATAAAGACCTAAAGGGACATGGTACTATCAGGAAAGGTGCAGAATCCTCAGGCAGGTGTATAGCATCCAGGACATCGTCCCTCTCTTTAATTGAAAAAAAAAAAAAAAGTAGGGAGGAAAATGTTATCACAGTGAACCATGAATGCTAGTTTCAGAGTTCTGTGTTGTCAAATTCACCAGTTGCTCTCCAGGAGAAGGATGGAGCTGTCTGCTTGTATAACAATTTATAGTGTTGGAAACCCTACATACGTGGCTATAAGTTTGAATGGACTCAAATGCAGGTTTCGTTTTTTGGGGTTTGTATCATGTGGCACTGTGGGTTAATGCGCCAGACTGCAAAGCCGTTTGAACTGCAAGGTCGGCTGTTCAAGCTCACCAGCTGCTCCTCAGAAACCCTATACAGGGTCGCTATGGGTTGGAACCGATTCGACGGCACTTCACAACAACAACATCCACTTACTGTCCTGGAAGCTACTCCTGACCATTAGCTTTCCTGTTGATGTAAGATGTGCATGAATATTAATGCCATTCTTTACCTAAGTATGCACAATAGCATTCATTTCCATTTCTCTATTTCCCCCTTCCCTACCTCTCTCCTGGAGTCCTGGTGTGGCACTGTGGGTTAATGCACGACACTGCAAAGCCATTTGATCTTCAAGGTTGGCGGTGAGCTGCTCCTTGGAATCCCTATACAGGGTCGCTATGGGTTGGAATCAACTCGACGTCACTTCACAACAACAACAACCACCTCTCTCCTCTCTTCCTCACTGAATCTCATTTAGCTTTTCTGAGCATCTAGTGCAATGTGAAAAGCAGTTGTTTATGTGAGGTGTCATCAAGTTGGTTCTGACTTGTAGTGACCCTATGTACAAAAGAACAAAACACTGTCCTGTCATGTGCCACCTTCACAATTGTTGTTATATTTGAGCCCATTGTTACAGCCACTGTGTCAAACAATCTCATTGAGGGTCTTCCTGTTTTTTTTCCTTTTCATTGACCCTCCACTTTATAAAGCATGATGTTCTTCTCCAGGGACTGGCAACCTGCTCAAAGTATGAGAGATGAAGCCTCATCATCCTGTTTTCTAAAGGGGATTCCAACACAGATTTGTTTGTTCTCCTGGAATTCCATAGTACTTTCAATATTCTTCTCTGACACCATAATTTAAATACATCAATTCTTCTGTGGTATTCTTTATTTAGTGTCCAATGTTCACATGCATATGAAGCCATTGAAAACACCACAGCTTGGATAAGGTGCACTTTAGTTCTCAAAGTGACATCATTGATTTTGAACACTTTAGAGTTTCTTTTTGCACAGGTTTGCCTAATGCAGTGTCTTGATTTTTTTTTTTTTTTTGACTGCTGCTTCCATCAGCATTGATTGTGAATCCAAGAAAATTGAAGTTTTTGACAGCTTCAATCTTTTTTTTCCCATTTATCTTGTTATTTACTGGTGCAGTTGTGAGAATTTTCATTTTCCTATATTGAGGTGCAATTTATACTGAAGGCTACAGTCTTTGATCTTCTTAGGTAAGTATTTTGAGTTATCTTCAATTGCAGCAAGCTTAGCTGTGCCATCTGCATATCTCAGGTTGTTAATGAATCTTCCTCCAACTCTGATACCATGTTCTTCTTCATATAATCCAGCTTCTGAGATTATTTGCTCAGTATAAAGATTGAATAAGTATGGTGAAAATTTACAACCCTGGTGCACACATTTCTTGATTTTAAACCATTCAATGTTCCCTTGTTCTGTTTGAATGACTGCCTTTGTTCTATATACAGGTTCCTCATGAACACAGTTAAGTATTCTGGAACACCCATTCTCTGCAATGTTATTCATAGAGCCACACAGTTGAATGCCTTTGCAGAGTCAATAAAACACAAGGAACATGTTTCTGGTATTCTCTGCTTTCAGGCAAGCTTCATCTGACAGCAATGGTATTTCTAGCTCCATGTCCTCTTCTGAATCTGGCTTGAATTTCTTTCAGCTCCCTATCAATGTACTGCTGCAGCAACTTTTGAATATCTTCAGCAAAATTTCACTTGCCTGCAATATTAATGATATTATTTGATGATTTTCACATTATGTTGAGTCATCTTTCTTTGGATTGGGGACAAATATGGAACTCTTCCAATTGGTTGGCCAAGAGGCTATCTTCCAAATTTGTTGAAACATTTGTTTGCATACCATCCATTTCTAGAGCCTTGTTTTTTACCACTGTGTTCAGTGCAGTTTAAACTTCTTCCATCAGTACCATTAGTTCTTCATCATATGCTATTCCTTGAAATGGTTTAACATTGACCAATTCTTTTTGGCACAGTGACTCTGTGTAGTCCTTCCTTCTTCTTTTTTGTATTAAAAAAAAAAAATTGTATTTAGAATTAGCCAGTTGGACTCAGTTTAGACAATCCCAATTTTGTTGGCAACATCCAAAGTATCCTAGTCACGAGTCAGTAGCACATATGCCTTCTTTTCTCCTCAGGCCCGTTCGAGGTGTTGACCTTGACTATGTTAATGTCACAGAGCTTCTTCACGGCCTGTCTGATCTGGTGCTTGTTAGCCTTGATATTCACAATGAACACAAGTATATTGTTCTCTTAAATCTTCTTCAAGGTTGACTCAGTAGTCATAGGGAACTTGATGATGTCTTGGGGGTGTTCTTCTGAGGATATTTGGGCTCCCTTCAGAGCCTCAGTGTCTTGGGCTGCCAGAAGGTGGGTGATGTGTGGATCTACTACTTGCCTTCTTGGCCCTCAATGCCTTTGCCTTGGCTTCTGTTCACTATTGGGAGTGGCAGGGAATTCCTTCTTCACTTTTGGCACCATCTTCATAAAAAAGTCTTCCATTTTCTTGTGCTATCTCCTGCATCATTCAGTATTTTTTTTTTCGCATAGAATACTTCAATGTTGCAAGTTGAGACTTGAATTTTTTCTTTAGTTCTTTCAGCTTGAGAAATACTGAGCATGTTCTTCCCTTTGGGTTTTCTAACTTCAAATCTCTGCACAGTTCATTATAATACTTGCCTTTGTCTTCTGGAGCTGACCTTTGATGTTTTCTGTTTAGCATTTTTATCTTGTCTTTTCTTCTATTTGCTTTTGCTTCTCTATGTTCAAGAGTGAGTTTCAGATTGTCTTCTTACATCAATTGTGTCTTTTCTTTCTTTCCTGTCTTTTTAATGCCCTTTTGCTTTCTTCATGGATGAAGTTTTGATGTCACTCCATAGTTCTTCTGGTCTTCAGTCATTAGTGTCTAATGTATCAAATCTACTCTTGAGATGGTCTCTAAGTTCAGATGGGATATATTGGAAACTTTTACATGGTTACTATGAGGAAGACTCATTAATAACCTGTGATATGCAGATGATACAACTTTGCTTGCTGAAAGGGAAGAGGATATAAAATACTTACTGATGAAGATCAAAGACCACTACCTTCAGTATGGGTTGCACTTCACCATAAAGAGAAAAGTCCTCACCACTGGACCAGTAAGTAACATCATGATAAATAGAGAAAAAATTGAAATTGTTAAAGACTTCATTTTGCTTAGATCTACAGTTAACACTCTTGGAAGCAGCAGCCAAGAAATTAGATGATGTATTTAATTGGGGGAATGTGCTGCACAAGACCTCTTTAAAGTACTCAAGAGCAAAGATATCAGTTTGAGGAGTAAGATGTGCCTGAACCAAGCCATGGTACTTTGAATAGCCTCATAGGCATGTAAAAGCTAGACAATGAATAAGGAAGGCCATGGCAGAACTGAAGCATTGGAGTTATGTGCTGGAGAAGAGTATTGAAAGTACCATGGACTGCTAGAAGAACAAACAAATATTTATCTGAAGAAGTACAGCAAGAATGCTCCTTAAAAGCAGGGATGATGAGATAAAATGAAACAAGAACTTTTTTTATGGAAGATTCGAAAACAAACAATTAGTTTTTCGGTAACTGAGGCAAAGTGTTTAGAACAGAATCTATAGAGATTTCCCTGATACATAAACAGAGTTTTGGTCTTTGGACCAACTTTCTCCAAGAGCCTGGAATAAGCCTCAGTTCAAGCACAGTAGCTTCAAGTAGAGATTTATCTGCGCTGTCATAAGGCTGTTGTTGTTCAGTGCCTTGGCATCGGTTCCAATTCACAGCAACTCTGTATAGAGTTTCTGACGCTGTCAATCTTTGCGCGAGCAGAAAGCTTCATTCCCCCACCCCCCACTGCAGAGTGGCTGGTGGGCTTGAACTGCTAACATTGTGGTTGGTGCTATTAAGTGCTGTTGAGTCAGTTCTGAGTCATAGCGGCCATATAAAGGGTTTCTGAGGAGCAGCTGGTGAATTTGAACTTCTGACCTTATGGTTCAAACCAACTTTTTGGTCTAGTGCTTATCCTATAGCTCCACACCAGGACTCAATAAAGATTGTGTTTTTGTTATTTTTTAAGTGCCGTCGAGTTGGTTCGAGCCATTGCGACCCTGGAAAGGGTTTCTGAGGAGCAAATGGTGAGCTTGAACCGCCAACCTTGTGGTTTAAATTGACTTTGCAGTTTAGCACATTAACCCACAGTTATAATTACTTCATGAATTATTATTCTACTATATTTCTCTTAAAGTCTTCTGAGCAATCTCTTCAGAGGTATTCTTGGAGGAGTGGTGGCAATGATCTTGAACTCTTAGCGCCTTGTGGTCCGATGCTCACTAGCTCAGTGTGTGTTATCTGTGTAGATTACCTCAGTATATCTTCTAGCTATGCTAGGACCTTCTCCCTAGTTCTTTTTTTTTTCCTTTCAAAACTAGTAGGTCACTTCTGGCAATTACATATTTTCTACAGAGAACAAGTTAAAAATTAACTGATATGTTGGGAAAACTCTTGTTAGCAAAGATTATTTATGTAAAAATACATCTCATAAAGAATCTCCAGTCTTTTTGAAGACAGAGAACTTAAAAGTCAGCTTTTGGACTGAATTCATATGTCTTTGTCTTTCTTTCAGTTGATCTTGGCAACACCTCACATGCAACCCAAGACCAAAATAAAGTTACATTCAGAAGGCAATCACAATTCAGTGATCTTATCCTGCAGAACTCCTTCTCTTGGCGTTTACATCATATAATTTGGTAAGCGGTTCACACATTTACTCCTGTGATTTTCAGGGGGCTTTTATGATCTGCCAAGTAGACAAATGTCAACAGGCTTTAAGGATTGGTTTACCAGGATTTCTGTCTCTTGTGAACAGATTACTGTAGCTCTGAATAAAACACATGTAAACAAGCCCAGGAATCTTGGTGGAAAATGCAGTTTCCGCCAGACATGGCGGTGTATCAGGAATCCTAGAGGGGTTGCCTCCTGTCACTATTCAATCTTGGAAGATGGACAGCTTTTACTTCCACACAATGGTCCTGGAAAGATTCCCTAAGTCTGTGTTGCCTCTGTGTGCAGCCTGGAGCCTGACAGTTTCCCCACTACAGATCTGGCTCAAACTGCTCTGCTTTCTCAGGGAACTTGCTGGAAGGACCTGGCCCTCAGGACCTCATCCCTGCCATCTAATCAGAGCGATGCCTGTCCGTGGGTGAGAAGACTCAGTGATGGGGTAGTAGAAATGAAACTCTTCTGCAAAACTGTTGGACTTTCCAATTTATCATTCTTTGTAAAAGTAAAACAAAGTCAAATCATGACATTTATTTCTTTAGCTTCTATGTTATAAAAGAGTTTAGGCTTTGTTTCTGTTTTTTTTTTTGCCTGTGATTAAGATCAAAAGTCATATAAGACAAAAGACAAAAGCCCTTATTTGGTCACAAGGAGCTGGGAGAAGTACCTGCTCTCCATGGCAGGGGGTTCTCTGGGAGAACTAGTATTTGGGGGAACACAGGCCTAATTTCTATCCCCTGCCACCAGAAATTCCCCTAGAGCTAGAACTTGGTTTGTTTTTAACATCACCATATCTGTTCCAGGAATATGAAATGCAGTCGTTAACTGCCATCAATTTAGCCCCAACTGATGGCAACCCATGCACAATGAAACAAAATGCTACCTGCCCCAGACAATTCCCATCATGGATTTTGTGATCCAGGGGGTTTTTATTGGCTAATTTTCAAAATTAGATTGCCAGATCTTTCTTTCTAGTCTATGTAAGTCTGGATGTTTTATTGAAATCTAGCCAACATTACAGCAACATTCAAACCTCCATGGACACATGGTGTAATGCTGCCTAGGCTAGGAATTGAACCCAGGTCTCCCACATGGAAGGTGACAGTTCTACCACTGCACCACCAAGAACCAATGTAGAATAACTCAACCTAAACCCCAACAAAACCTAATGCCATTGAGTTGATTTTCACTCAAGTTATTGTTTGGTGCCAGTGAGTGGGATCTGACGCATAGTGACCCTGTCTACAATAGAACAAAACACTGTCTGGTTCTTGTTATATTTGAGCCCCTTGTTGTTATGGTGTCAATCCATCTTGTTTAAGGTTTTCATTTTTCCACTGACGCTCTTACTTTACTCAGAATGATGTCCTTTTCCAGGGACTGGTCCCTCTTGACATGTCCAAAGTATGTGAGATGAAGTCTCACCATCCTCACTTCTAGGAGCATTCCGACTCATAATGACTCTATATGAGGATCCCAAGACTGTACATCTTTATGGGAACAGATAGCCTCTTCTTTCTCCAGCAGAACATCTGGTGGATTTTAACTGCCAACCTTGTGGTTTACAGCCCAATGCCTAACCCACAGGGTCACAAGGATTCTGTGGGAAGGACTTCTTATTGTTGTTAAGTGTTGTTGAGTCAGTTCCGACTTCTAGCACCCTGTATAAGGTTTCCGAGGAGCAGCTGGTGAGCTTGAACCACCAACCTTGCAGTTCAAATGACCCTGCAGTCTGTCTTGTGCATGAACCCACAGCGCCACACCAGGACTCCATGGGAAGGACAGTCTAATTAGCTTATATTTTTCCATCTCAGCTGTGTGTCCCAGCTCAAGGCAGGCCCGGAAAGCTAGTTTCCAAAGGTGGTTGAGTATAAATTCAACCTAAAATTTCCATTTGTTGTGGATTTGTATACAATATTTTATTTTCCAGTCATTGGTTTTACAATATTAAGGGAATCACTTAAAATTGATTTAAAAGGAAGCCTAGTATGGCACAGTAGGGTAAGCACCACATGGTCAGCTATTCCTTGGAAATCAAACACAGGGCCTTTAGGACCTGACTTGATGGAACTTAACTGCAATAACAACAACCAATAATAAAATCTATCTCAGAGGTGGTTGAGAGAAATGTATCTTAAAAGTACATATAACATATGTAGAGAAACATATGTACAAAGGCTCATACAGTGCCTGATATAGACCAGACACTCAAAAAAACCGTAACTCTCACTTCCCATCCAAGTAAGCCTAAGGGATCAGTTCTTCCTGTGTGGGCCACCAAGGACTCATATCAGCTCTTTCAAGTCACATTCTAAGCCCCGTTGGACTGGCCCCAGACATCTCATTGGATTGAGTTGGAAGTTTCAGTTCTGCCTTGAATTCGTTCCTCTGTGTATACACTCTCTGTGATATTCACGCTCTACTTCAGGGAGAGAGAGGCTGTTTGGGCATGAGTATTATTTTCTTAAATGCAGACGAGAACGGGACCAGCAGGATGTTTCAGTGAAATATCTCACTTGAACTTTTCCATTCATTTGCTCTTTTATGCATTCACAGCTAGGGGTTTCCAGCTGATCCATTTGATTGCTCTCATGTACAGAGTGTAGAGACAGCAAAGTGGGGATTCCTGGAGATTCTTAACTTGTTAACAAAGGCTGCTATGACTTGTGGCAAGCCTCAGAGCTGACAGTCAGCTTCAGTCCTTTGTAGGGGTCAAGAGAGGGAGACAAGACAGAGAAAAGGGAGTAGGATTTTTAACAGATACTGAACTTGAAATGCTCTGAGGCACAGGGAAAGGCCAGGAGGAAGGGAAGCTGGAAGTTCGGGAAACAGCACTGTAGGCTCCTTCCTGCTCTGTTTTTGTTGGAGCAGGTGTTGTATGAGCCTCCCATGTGACCAAGGTGCTGGAGAAGCTTTGGGAGACCTCAGGGCCAGGCTCAGACCTGTCAGCTGTGTGATTGTGCATACACCTCTTAATTTTCTGGGCTTTTTGTTTTTTCTGTCTGTAAAATTCACCTACACATTGTCATGAAGAGGGTTGCTTTGAGGTTCAATTGATAAAGGCATAAAGTGCTACAAAATAAACAGTATTGCCAGATATGTCCCTCTTTCAGAATCTATAATGAGATTATTCTTAACCTTAGTTTCTAATTAAGGAGAATTTTGGGCCTGGGTTAGAGATGAGGAGTATGACCAAAAACCAAATCCACTGCCTTCCCGTCAATTCTGAGTCATACGACCGTATAGAACAGAGTCGAACTGCTTCATGGTTTCCAAGGCTGTAAATCTTTATGGAAGCCACATATTTCTTCTACAGAGAGGCTGGTGGGTTCAAATTGTGGTTTGCTTTAACCACTGCACAACCAGACCCTCCTGGGAGTGGGTGTAAATGAAGACATGATGGAGTAAATTGTATGGGACTTTTAACTTATCATAATCATCTAACTGGATATCATGGTCATGGGTTAAATATAGAAGATATTTGTAAGATAGACAGACACAACCCTGGGTGTAGAACGTGGTCCCGCCATCTCCCTTGCTATCAGGAAGTCTCTGGAGGTAGCTGGACCACAAAGCTAACAAGATGGACATTTGCTCCCTTGTGTCTCACCTTACCTGCTGCATAGCCATTTACCAAGCCTTTGTTTTTGAGTTTGAAAGGTTTTCATTCAGGATGGCATATGGGTTTTTGACAGATTGAACGGCACTTGTGGAAATCACCAGAGGCCTTTGGGTCTTGTTGTGGCTGCTGTGATCACATTGCTTTAGGTACCTGCTGCCCAGCTTCTCTGTGTACTTACCCTGAAGCCATCTCCTATCAGCAAATGCCCCCTCCCTTACAAACCACAGCCAAGAGTCTTTGACAAACACCAATGACCAGGAAAGGTAAAAGGTAAACTATTTGTAAAATGAGTTAATTCTCAAAACCCATCTTTTATTGGAGGGAGGGGTAGTAGTATCCACAGGACTCCAGTTGACAGTCTCTATGCTACTTTATTGTTTGCTCTCATTTTTCTGACTAATGACATGGAAGATATAAAATTGGTAAAACTATAGTGTTTGGCTTGCTTAAATTAAGTTTATGAGTTTTGCTTAAGCCTGCCAAACAAGTTAAATATTTCATGGCTTTCACAGGCTACAGTTCTAATATTTATAACTCTTGTGTACAGATTTCAAAAAATTATAATTACAACTCCCAGGATCCCAGATATAGCAGATGTTCAATATTTTCTACGATGTTGGCAGAAATGCTTCTCATGCTCTCTTTGATCCCCAACCCATGTATTGTATCTGTTGGAACAAGCTGTTGATAAGAAAGTCTACTGTCATTCTTTAATTTTAACAACCTTGGAAAAAACTCGGATGCAAAATAGGAAGACACTTAGAAAAGGTGATTTCGTCCCTCTTTAAAATATACATTACCAAATAGAAATACTGTTTGACCTAAATAAGAATGTCATAAAAGTCTATTTTGCCGTAAGCTGTATATTTTACTTACTGCATGTCCACAATTCTTCTGTGTAATTTCTATCTTTCTTTCATTAAAAATGCAAATTTCCTTTTTGTCTATAACTGCCTTTTCTTATCCTTTTTCATAAAATATCTACCTCATTTACTTTCTAGGAATATTTGAAAACCCCTTAAACTTGCCTAAGTTCAGACTTTTAAGGACTCTGGTAAAGGAATTGTGACCTAAGTTTTAGTCACTGTAAGAAAATGCGTTGATTCTTTTTCTTTTATTTTCAATGTTATAGGCACACTTTGAGGGAATGAGTGCAGGATAAGTTAATATTCTGACTGGAAGTTGCTGGTTTACGGAATCTAGAACACCTTCCACTGGGATGTAGGTTTGAAGGGCTCTGAAAGAAGCAACTTCCTTTACTTCCCAATTTACCTAAGGTCTGCCCTGGAGAAGGAGAAGACATTCTAATTTAAAAATGAAATAACTGATTCTCTTCCTCAGTTTATGCACAATTAATAGTAGCAAAAAAAAAAAAAATCATAAAATATGATATTTTAATTTGATTAGAGATTATATTTGAGTATTTGCAGGATTTCAAAACTCACTCTTTTAGTAATATTACCTATATTTATATAATCTACAAAATATTTTTTAAAATATTTTTTAAATTCCTGAAAAATTAATGAACCTCAAATTGACACGTTCATAGAATTGTCTTCTTATGGCACAAGTGACTTCTCTATCTTCATCCTCAGACTCAAACTTTAAACTTTACTATATATAAAAGGAGCTCTGGTGAAGAGTGTGCTATGAGTTGGACTGCTGAATGCAAGGTCAAGAGTTTGAATCTACCATCCACTCTATGGGAGAAAGATAAGGCTCTCTGCTCCCATAAAGATTTACAGCTGTGGAAACCGTATACAGCATTGGTATGCGTGGGAACTAACTGACTTGACGGCACATAACCACCACCACCACCACCACCACCACCACCATGGTGAGATGAAATGCAATTTCCAAAAGAATGTCTAATCTGAGCTGATGCGGAAGGAGTGTACCTGAAAGAGGCATGACCAGAAGTGGATGCAGGAGCCATTGCACTTTTAGGAAACTGTTGTTGTTGTCAAGTGCCATCGAGTCGATTCCGACCCACAGTGACCCTGTACAGGGTTTCCAAGGAGTAGCTGGTGAGTTTGAACCGCCGATCTTGCAGCTCAAACGGCTTTGCAGTCTGGTGCATTAACCCACAGCGCCACCCCAGGACTCCTTTAGGAAACTAGGATTGTAAAATGCACTCTAAACGTGAGCTGATTCTCTGGGGTGGGGGTGGGGGGTATCATGTAAGGAATAAGAGTCCTTGCGAAAGTATGACATAACATTGTGTGCTCACCCTATGATGGAGCAGAGATCTGAAGCCTCGACCAGGCAGGGCTGTGCAGGCACACGGAGGCTCCTCATTCAATACTTGTTGAGTTCACCAGAGAAGAAAGCAGGAGCATTTGAGATGAGAGCCCTAAACCAGGCTTTACAGGTATAGTCTCTGAGGGATTCATCAGCTTTTCCCATCTTTTCCTATTCTCCAAGGCAGTAATCCCTCCAGTTCTTTATTCATTTTCTACCTTGACCACTTGTAATAGTGTCTGTCATTAGCTCTGCCCTACGTTCTTGCTGAGAACGGGAAAATTTATGGAAGCTTCTTCAAGACACTGAAGATTTTCCTCAGGGTTGTTCTGAGGAAGCACTTATTAGCTAGCTAAAGCTATTGCTCTGGCTGTGCAGAGGTATGTTGGTGTAGGAGAAAGGTGAGACCTAAGCTCCTCGGAGTTTCCACATAGAGAATTTTAGAGATTTCTCTAATGAAACAAGGACAGCAATAGTTCCAATGAGTAGGTAATATGCTAAGCAAATAACAGATACTTAGCACTTGTTTGCCAGAATCTCCTCTGCATAACTTAGAGGTCAGGAGAGACATTTCATATGAGATGTGGAAGATGCATGCAGAACCACAGCCATGACACTTAGTTGGCAATTCTGCACAGGACATTAGATGCTGTGGCAGCATCTGCATGTTGTGACTTACTTGCTGGCTCAACTAGTTGGTGTGGGCCAGGGATGGATTACACAACAAACAAAGTACAAGCTGACTTGTGTTTACATACTGATCTGTCATGAACAATTTCACATCTTTGATGTTGTGAAGTGCAGATAAATAGGTAAGCACAAGTGTGCTTATCTTGCTTGCTGGGTACTGTAAACTTGAGAAGAGGTCTTGATTCTGTAGGATGATGCTGTGGGGTTGGGAGAGAGACAAATGCCAGACATAGCTAGAAGCAGACTATTTGATATGGACAGTAAATGTGGTAAAAAAAAACAAAAACAAAACAACAACAAAAAAAACACCCCATAAAATTGTTCACCACAGATTAGCAAGTAAGCATAAGTAAGTCCATGCTTACCTTGCTCATTGGCTGATCCCACAGTACATAGGACTCCTAGTATGGTACTGTAGGATAAGCACTGAATTGCTAACCACGAGGTTGGTGGTTCAAATCTACCAGCTTCTCCTCAGAAACCCTATACAGGGTTGCTATGAGTCAGAACCAGTTCAACAGCAGTTAACAACAACAGTGCCTGGGGCAGCTATGGGGCCTGCTGGGTGTCCTCCTCCCCCTCTCTGACTGCTCCCTGATGAAGAACATAAGCTTCACCGTAGGACACCCCATCATCCAAGTTGCAATCTTGAAAATGGTGAGACAGACCTGGGTTTTGGTCCATCCTGTGAAGTCCACTCACTCTTGCAGTTTCTAGTTAATCCTGGAACTAATTGGAACATCTTCACAGCCACCTTTTCTTCCTGTCTGCCTGGATTGATGACTTCAGGCTTCAGTACCAGGAACAAAAGCAACATCTTCTGTTTATTGTTCAACCCAGATTCCACGACTGAGCAGCACCCACATTTATAATAAACCCCTTAGTATGTGTGTATTTGCTAATGGTTCTGCCTCTCTGTTTGAACTCTGACTCAGATTTCTAACAAAACACCTAGGGTGGATTGCTGCCCACAGCAGACCTCTCTTTCATTGTATTTCACTGATAGTCTTGGTGAGAGTTAACCCTGTGGGATTCTGGGGATATGGAGATAAACAAAATAGGATGTGGGCCCACAAGTTACATACAATCTGGTAGAAGAGAATAAAGCTTTCTATGCAGACTTGATTAACTTCTGTCAGGTTTACCCTGGTTACCCTCTCTAACAATGAAGTTGAATTAGTTGGTTCCCTGAGGTTGTGGAGGAATTTGCCTGGACAGCTTCCTTAGTTTTGAAATAGAGGAAATTCTGAGCAGGCATGAAGCTTTTTACAAGCAATAACAATGCTAATGCAATACATTTCTAAATCACTCACACTTAAAATCTCTTTCAGATGCATTATCTCATTGAGCCTCACAAGGTCAATGTGAAGAAGGCTGGACAAGGTTATTCTATCCATTGCATAGAAGAAACTAGGAGCTGGGAGCAGGGGTTTAGACCCCAAATTAGAGTAGAGCTCTTTCCACTCTAGCACAGATTTTTTCATTGACATCCCAAATTAGGATCTGGATTAGTAAAATGAAAATCCCAGAGGCTTAAAAGGCTTATGGGTTGTCCTATAAAACATGTGGTTAAGTGAAAGATCACATACATACCACATTGTCTCATTTTCCATCCTGAGTAATGCCTAGAGCAAAGTCCAGACCTTGGAGAGATCAGTGTTTAAATCCTTAAATTCATTTCTTTTGGATACCACCTAGTATTCATAAATAATAGTCCATTTCTCAAAACCCAACACCCTACAATCTCATTAGGCATGCCTTATGTGTGCTTTCCACAACAAAATCCACTTAATAGCCCACAGAGATTTGTCACGTTGGATTTATCTTGCTGCCAGTTTCCCGAAATGTGTAAATGCAACTATCTCCCTTTTTCCTTTTTGGATTAAATCTGATTCACTTTCTCAAAGTTGAAGTGATTCATAAAACATTTTTAGGCTAGGGAACGGAAAGCAAAGAGTATTGCTTTTGGAAAGAAGAAAATAAGAGAGAAAGAGACCCCCCTAGGGGATTGTTAAAGGCTCTGTCTTACCTTCTAAAATACAGCATGCGTTATCACGTATCTTGGAACAATCAGCATTAGGCATGTGCATGCAAGTTTTAGTAGGTGATTGTTAAAAATTATGTAGCACTTTACACCAACTGCTCAGAGAACAGAATAGTACCCTGTAAATGTTGTGGAATTGATTTGCAAACTCACAATGCCTGAGATGATCTGTTTGTAGTATGTCCTTATTTAAGTTAGCATCAAGTGTTTCCAGAGAAATCTTTGGTGCTCAAAATATCCAAAGACAATTTAATGCTCATCTAATGTACAAAAAGGAGTTCTGGTGTGGCACTGTGGGTTAATGTGCCAGACTACAAAGCCATTTGAACTGCAAGGTCAGCAGTTCAAGCTCACCAGCTGCTCCTTGGAAACCCTATATAGGGTTGCTGTGGGTCAGAACCGACTTGATGGCACTTAACAACAACAACAATGTACAAAAAATCAAACCATATCTGGTGGAAGTCAATATTCTTGGGATGGTGTATATAAGGCAGATGTGGTATGAAACTTTCTGTAATTCTTTGTAAATGATGCATTTGTAATTGTATCCAAATTTTTTTAAGTGTTAACTTGCTTTCTTAAAATCATTTAAAAGTAAAAGTTGTTTTTTTTTTTTTTAAAGAAATATCCTGGAATGTCTCTGAAACCACTAAAATATAACAGAAAATCACAAACGTTAATAATGCTGACTATGTTTTCCTCAAGAACCAAAGTACATTTGTGCATCTGTGTGTCTATTGAAGGATCCCTGATGACACTGTAAGTTAGGCATTGGACTGCTAACCAGTAGGTCAGCAGTTCAAATCCACCAGCTGCTATTGGGGAAAAAGTTGAGGCTTTCTGCTCCCATAAAGATTATAGTCTCAGAAACCCTAAACATGGCCTCTATGAGTCAGAACCGACTCGATGACATTTAATAACAATAACAACATCACAAGAATGTACATATTTTTCTGTGTTTTAGTGAAGCAACCCTGCTCTTATATATCAGGAAGAGCTCATGCAGTCTAATAAAATACAACAAAACAGAACCAACAGAAAAACCAAGAGCAGTAGATTAGAAACATGCCTAAACTAAATGCTCTGTCTATTAATCTTAATCCTTATTTTTAATTCTTTCTCTGAATGGTTTTATTTGTATCCACTGGGTTATAGAAAGCAGCAACAAACCAGTGCTTTCTTAAATTACTGCATAAAAGAAGGTCCTTGATGCTATCTTTGAGAAATAACCTTGGAAATACAGAAATCTTCCAATATCAAATTTATAACACAGCTGATTAGTCAATGACCAAGGGTTGTTAGCAGTAAGACCCAGCCTCATAGTGACCATACTGATGGTAGTTGTGAGTCTTGTAGAATAGCAGGGAAGAACACATAGTAGGGCCATTTGATTTCAGGTGGATGGCTTTTACATTTTCTACTGCCAGTCTTATTTTAATATGATTGCAAATCTCAGTTGGTGGTTGGCTGCATTTAATCTTAAAAAAAAAACAAAAAAACAAAAAACCCCAGATCTAGAAAGACTAAGCAAACACTGATGACTTGCTAACAGCATTTCAAGGTGAGGAGGGTATAAATTTTCCATAACGCTTTTATATTCCTTTCTAAAAAAATTGACTTATTTTAGTTTTTGAGAATATACACAACAGGCCATTCACCAACTTAACTATTTCTGTCTGTCCAGTTCAGTGATATTGATTATATTTTTCAACTTGTACAACTATTCTCACCCTTCTTTATGGAAGTGTTCCTTCTTCATTAACATAAACTCACTGTCCCCTAAGGTTCCTATCAAATGTTTTGAGTTGCTGTTGTCAGTTTGATCTGCATAGATCATTATTAAAAGAGTATAGAACTCAAGGCAGACCTTCTTTACTAGTTAAACTAAATTATTGTTTGGTTTAAAGAAAAACACAAAACAAGAGAAGCTTCTGAGGCAGGATAAGTATAAGCAAACAACTCATGGGATTTGGTTTCTTGGTTTGGAGGTATGGAGTTATGGTTTCATGGGATGTACTGGCTTAATTACTTAATTAAATGAATATGATGTTTAGTACTCCTGTTCTACCTCCTAGTTTGTTGCACAGTGCCTGGGGTCTTAAAAGCTTGCAAGCTGCCATCTCAGGTGCAACAATTGGTTTCCATTGGCCTGGAGCAAAGAGGAAGAAAGAGTCAAGGAGGAATTGGAAGGTGTGGTTAATTGCCTCCATTTGCCATGAGATTAGAAGAGTTGGATGATACCTTACTGAATGTTTTGATTAAATATTATATAGAAAAATCCTGATCAAAAGAGGGGAAATACAGAACAGAATCTCAGATTCTCGAAGCATCCAGGTTTTCTGTAGCCACTGAGGCTGGATGAATCCCTAAAACTATTTAAGAATAATCTTTAAACCTTGACCCCAGAATATCCCCAGATGTCTTCTTAAATTCCTCCTTAAAAAACAAAGTTTTCAGATTGTCCTTCCTAGAGTGAATTCTGGATAGCTGGGAGTCAGGGCTATGGAAAATTTTCATTGTATACTCTTATACACATATTCAATGTTGTACCATCCGTATGCATTACTCAAAGATTATTATAAATGTAAGTGTTGCTGTGTTGTTAAGAGCCAAAATCAAAGAACAAATAAAAAGAACATGACTGATTTCCTTGAAGATGCCAAAGCTTCCATCTTTACATGGGATAAATGAAAGAGTACAGAATTCTTCAGGGAAATGTTAAAGACGTGGAAACAACACCTTCAGAAGGATATAGACTTAGATGGGGGATATGTAGAGAACCAATAGCTTCACATTTTGAAATTTTTGTTTAGTAAAGGTTTCTATGACTTTGTAGCACTAGTTACCTTGTATTTTTTGCTAATCCTCATATTACTACTTTAGTTATTACACTCAGCCTTTAGAAATGTTAACCGTTGTTGAATTAATGTTGGCCTAACAAGTTAAAGTTCTTAGCTAGCAGTTTTGTCTTTAAATGTTGTTGTTCTTAAGTACCGTCGAGTCGATTCTGACTCATAGCCACCCTGTATAGGGTTTCCAAGGAGCAGCTGGTGAGCTTGAACCACCGACCTTGCAGTTCAAATGATTTTGCAGTCTGACACATTAGCCCACAGTGCCATACCAGAGTTCTCAAATACCTTTTTAAGTCATCAGGATATCATGGAACTGAACCAACATCCCAAGGAGACAGTAAGCTCTTGAGGGCAGGAACTTCAATCACCTATAAGTAATAAGTAGTTGATTGTTAAATTGTCTTCATAAAAACCATTTGGTGTTAACAAAAATAGATATATTAATGCACCCTCTCAAATTGTATACATTAGAATCACTAAATTTAAAACCCTCTATTGTGTTGCTGCAGGTTAATGAACTGGACTGCAAGCTCAGTGGTTCAAGGTAAAAGACGTCTGAAGAAACAAGATCGGGACTATAGGGTGGATGGAGTAAGGTTTCTCAACAACATTCTCATAGGACAGCTCTTGTTATCCTTGAAGAATGAGCGGGTGCACTGTCATGATGGGAAAAAATTCCTCAGCTTAATTTCCCGAACTTTTTTCTCATCAATGTAGTTTTTCATTTTCTTCAGGCTTCTTTGAAATAAACCCTTGTGATTATCTTGCATCCTTTGAGAACAATCTATTAATCATAAGAATCCCAAAATGCAGTAACCATAGGTATGGTGCTGTAGGATAAGCACTGGACTGCTAACTAAAAGGTCTCAGTTTCAAAGCCATGAGCAGCTCTTTAGAAACAGGGTCACTATGGGTCAGAACTGACTCAACAGTACATAATAACAACAGGAATTTTACATATTTTTTTAAATGTAAAAGCTATCACATATGAAAAGAAAACAGAAAAATCTATGCATTCACATTTTTAATGGAATTTCATTGGTCATAATATTTACTAAGTAAATATTATGTAAATATTAAAAAAACTATAAATATCAAAAAAACTTTCTCCTTGGGCTGTTGATTCAGTTCCATGATATCCTGGTGCCTGAAAAAGGTATTTGAGAACTCTGGTGTGGTGCTGTGGGCTAATGCATCAAACTGGTGTGGCGCTGTGGGTTAATGAGCCAGACTGCAAAGCCGTTTGAACTTCAAGGTTGGCAGTTCAAGCTCACCAGCTGCTCCTTGGAAACCCTATACAGGGTCGCTATGGGTAGGAATCGACTCGACGGCACTTCACAACAATGTCACTTTTGGGAGGTAGTTCTGAAAATTCTCATTAATTGTACTGTAAAACTTATCATTCAAATGATATCTGCTGCCTTTCTTAGTTGTGAACTAAAACAAATTTGTAATTCTAACTCTAGAACAAGGTTAGGCCATATAGAGGAGGATAGACAAATAGAATCTTACTAGATGAATCTTCACTGCTCTTTTCCTTTTGAAGCTGCTCTTTTCCAAAAGCTAACATAAAGCGTTTGGAGCTTGAATTGTTTTGTGTTGTATATCTGTCTTTGTTTTTTTTTTTTTTTTATAAGTTTAATAGTCTGTAAGTTCATACTCCAACACTAAACCACTGCGTAGAAGAGATGAAATCTGATTTGAACCCATTCAGCTTTGTATTGCCAGTGATGTTATCAGAGGAGCTACAAGAAGAATTTCTCTAAATGGTCGTATAAATCTTACAAATGTGAAGCTGGCGCTCTGATTTGTATTCCAAGTAATGGGGAGCCTTGTTTGAATGAAGGGGTTGTTGTGATGCTGGGTTGATATTGGCTCATTGACACATAACCTGGGGACTCTTTAGCCTAAAGGGAATCACACAGTATTTTCAGCTTACTTTGCTTCTGACAAAAATTCAGATCACCACTAAGCACATTATTATATACGAAAGAAATGCACACACTGAAAATAAAAGGAAGATTTTCAAGGGATGATTGGAAAAGGAACAAGGTAGTAAGTACCAAAGGAAGAACATCATGTATCCCTAGGGATCAATCCCTGGAGAAAGACACTATGCTTGGTAGAGTGGAGTGTCAGGGACAAAGTAGACCTTCAGTGAGAAAGATTGACACAGTGGCTTCAACAGTGAGTTCAAACAAGCACTGGTTGTGAGGATGGCACAGAATCTGACAGTGTTTTATTCTCATGGGGTCACTATGAGTCAGCACTGGCCCCAGGACACCAAGTCACGTCAACAATATGATGATTCTTTTTTGCTTTGACTATTCCTTTGATACCATGTATTTTCAATAATGGAAGGCATGCTGAAATCTGGGGACATTTTCTCTTTGAGGTATTAATGGATTTTGATGCAATTATATGGGATAAATATGGTGGCAAGAATGGTGAAGTGAGGCCGGCTTATTCAGATTCACACAGTTAGCAGTAGTGGGCACTACAACTGGGATAGCAACTTCCTAAGAAACCTGAGAAGCTGAAAATGTTGGTGGTCGATATATGTCCAATTTGTCATGAAAGGGCTAAGTGCATGGCTAATTTCTTTTATAAAAATCAACGAAAGGCTAGTCTCTATGAGTTGGAGGTTAAAGGTATCCCCACTGTTCAACTATGCTGACATGTTATGACCCTCCATAGTCCTTGATGTCAATCACCATTCCTCCCTTCCCTCAAGTCCCAGGGATCTGCAACAAGTGGCAATGTCTCACAAAACTCATAATTGTCCAAAGAAATGGTTCATTAAATTGGGCATCGAGTCCCAAATCCAAAGTTCAGAGATCAGTGTGGAGGAATCTTCTCACCAGGTCAGATGACAGGCTACTGACGCATGATGCTGCGGGAGCTGGTGAATCAGGTCAGGTGATGGGCAGAAAGTCCCACAAACTGGAGGTCAGAAGTAACGACCTAGATGTAAGATCCAGGGCAAGAGACCAAGCTTTTCCAAAGCAGTCTTATAAATTGCAGTCACACCATGTCCCCAAGGAAACTAAGGATGGTGACTTGAGTCACACCCTCTACTAAGGTGGGAGCATTCTTAATACTTAGATCCACTGTAATCTTTCTTCTTTGTTGTTATTGTTAAGTGCTGTCAAGTTTGTTCTGACTCCTAGTGAACCTGTATAGGGTTTCCGAGGAGCAGCTGGTGGGTTTGAACTGCCGACCATGTGGTTTGCCATTCAGCACTGATTCTACAGCACCATACTAGGAGTCTAGGACTTACAATATATCACAAAATGGAGACATTTGGCTAGAAGGGCTATAATAAATAATTAGCTGCCCTGCATTGAGGAAACAGATCTATATTAATAGTGAATAGACATTATCAGAATTGTTCAATCAGCCTTGATGCTGAATAGGACAGACACCCAGCACTCTGGGTGTGAACCTCTTGTGTGACAAGAATGTTATTATTGTTAACTGCTGTAAAGTTTGGCCCTGGACACATGGTCACCACACGCACAGTGCAACAAAATACTGCCCTGTCCTGAGCCATCACACGATTAGGAGTAGATGAGATCGATATGATGCGTACAGGGTCATTGTGATCCATGTTTTTCATTGGCTGATTTTTGAAAGTAGATTGCCAGGCCTTTGGTTCTAGTTTTGATTCATCTGGAAGCTCTGCTGAAATCTCTTCAGCCTCATAACGACATGCAAGCCTCCTCTGATGTCTGAGTGATGGCTCTGCATTCTGCATCTGAGTCTCTTGTCTGGAAGGTAAGAATTCTACCACTGAGCCATCGCTGCTTCCTGCAACAAGAATAGCTGGTTTCAATTGACATGTATCATCAGTTCAGCAAACAAAATTTCCTGGGGAAAGTAGTCTTGACATGGATTTGAATTTTTGTTGCTCACATTGGGACACTCTTATAAAGCACCATATGGAGAATTTTCATGACCTTTAATTGGTTCTACTCTATTTTGGTTATCTAGTGCTGCTATGGTGCTGTGGGTTAATGCACCAGACTGCAAAGCCATTTGAACTGCAAGGTCGGCAGTTCAAGCTCACCAGCTGCTCCTCAGAAACCCTATACAGGGTCGTTATGGGTCAGAGTCGACTCGACAACACTTAACAACAACAACAACAACAACAGTGCTGCTATCACAGAAACAACAGAAGTGAATAACTTGAACAAACAGAACTTTATTCTTTCACGGTTTAAGAGACTGGAAGTTTGAATTCAGAGCACTGAAACTTTTCTCTTTGTGTTGGCTCTGAAGGAAGGCCCTTGTTTTCCTTTCAGCATGTGTGAGTTTGTTGTACCTTTGAGAGCTCTGTGTGTCTTGCCATCAATCTTTCCCTAGGTGTAAGAGGTTCTCAGAATAGGAACCCCAAGTCCAAAGAATGCACTCAACTCCCATCTTGTCTTTCTTGGTAGACCCCTCCTCTTTGCTTGCTTCTCTCTTATTTCTTGTAAGATGAAAAGTGATGTGGGCTACAACCCTAGGAAACAACTCTTACATGGATCAGGGCTATGATCTGAGTAAAAGTACTGCATTCCAACCTAATCCCCTTACATCAGATCATACCAGGAGGAGTGATTTCACCATTATGTAACTGCCAAACCCCTGACTATCATGGCCCAACCAAGTTGACACATATTTTGGGGGTACAAAATTCAATCCATGACATGCTCCTTTCGAGGATACTTTAAACCAGCGCTTCTCGATGGTTAATGTACATACAAATCATTTGGCGATCTAATTAAAATGCAGATTGTGATTTGGCAGATCAGGAGTAGGTCAGCATTTCCAACATGGTTGCAGGTTTCTTTATGACTGTGTTAATTTTCCGAGGTTCTGGTGTGGCACTGTAGTATAAGCACTGGACTGCTAACTTCAAGGTTGGTGGTTCAAATCCATCAGTTGCTCCTTAAAAACCCTACACAGACTCTCTATGAGTTAGAAATAACTCCACAGCACTAAACAAAAATAGCCATGACAAAGTACCCAAAATTGGGAGGCTTAAAGAATGGAACACACTGTTTTAGACACCAGAAGTCTGAAATTAGGGTTTTTGCTGCGGTTATTTCTTTTCAGGGCTCTGAGGGAGAATTTGTTTCGTCACCTCTTCTATCGTCTGAGAACAGCCTGCAGTCCTTGTCCTTCCTCGGCTTGCAGACCACTGACTGTAATCTCTGCCTCTATTGTCACATGACCACCTTCCGTCTGTGTTTCTTTCACTGTCTTTTCCATCATAAGGACACAACTCAGATTAGATTAGAACCCACCCTACTCCATTGTGATTTCATGTTAATTCAACTTGTAAATTCATCCTCAAAGAACTCTATTTCCAAAGAAGCTCACCTTCACAGTTACTGGGGGTTAGGACTTCTACATAATTTTTGAGGGACATAATCCAGTCCAGCTCTCTAGTAATGCAGACCCTTCTTGGTCAGCAGATCACACTAGAATAGAAAGATTTGACCAGAGTTTCTCCAAGTGTGGTCATTACAATAGCAGCATCAGAATTACTTGGGGTATTGTTTTTGTTAAGTGACGACCAGTCAGTTCCGACCCATAGTGACCCTGCATAAAGTTTCTCAGGAGCAGCTGGTGAGCTTGAAACATCGATCTTTTTGTTCAAACTGACTTTGCAGTCCAACGCATTAACCCACAGTGCCACACAAGGACTCCTGGGTATTTCTTAGAAATACAAATTCTCACTCTCCATTGAATCAGAAATTCTAAGGGGGGACCTTGGCAGTCTACTTTTTAAGGAATTCTTGCAGGTAATTCAGATGCATGACATTTGAGAGGCAATGTTCTAAAGCAGTGATTTTCAAGCATGGTTGTATGTTATAATAATCTGGGACATTAAAAAATACCAGAATTTAGGGCCTCACTCTGTGGCATAAAGGTGAGGTCGAATTATTATTTCCATCTTACAGATGGGGAAAGAAGGACAGCAAGTATTTGCCCAAGTTTGCATAGTTACTGAGAGGTAGGACTGGGACTAAAATCTTGCTCTCTTGAGACCTGAGTCCTTGTTGGTTCTGCTCCCCTGCCCTGTCTGCTGAGGGCATTTACAGCCCTCAGAATCAGAAAGTGGAGACAGATAATGTTTATACAGCTCTGCCTGCTGTCTGGGCCGAAGAGGCCATCCATCTAGCTTCTTTCCAGAGGCCTCTATTCTATGAAGTTCTTCACATCTCCTGGCACATTTCCCAATCAGTCACCAAGTATACACTTAATTTCTTTTTAAAAGCCACCTGGTTTTGTGTTTTGTTTGTGCGTATGCCTTTTTTGTTAAGTGGGTGAGGGATGTGTAATATACCTCATGCATAATTTGTTTAAGACAGTCATTAAAGATGCACTAAAGTTTAATATGCTGTATATGTTCCTGCTAGAGTTCTTTCCCCGTGTAAATGATTTTGAAAGTTTTAAAAATAGTTTTTAAGGTTTTATGGCATGCCATTGTTTGCAATGCCTCTTTTTAAAGCTCTAAAATTAACATTTCTTTCCTATCAATTTTATCTTCTGTTTGCCTGTTATTGATTTTTTTTTTTTTTTTACCCTCTGTGTGTCTAATGGAAACAGAGCTAATGGGTCTTTGCTTTGTTTATTCCCTTGCTTAGGCAGCAGCATTGCTTTGATGTGGTCAGCACAGCTCTAGGAATAGGGCTTTAAGCAGCAGCCCAGGGAGTTCACCAACATGCTCCATTTCATCTGTGCAGATTCCACAATGATCATCTTGGTGACTCCCTTAAGCAAAGGTGCATTACCCAATAAGGGAGGTAAGCACAGGCTTACTTATGTTTACTTACTAATCTGTAGTGAACAGTTGCACACAAGATGTGGTGAAAAACATGTGAGACTGTTTGCTACAGATTTGTAGGTAAGCACAAGAAAGCCTGTGCTTACCTTGCTTACTGGGTATCCTGTCCCTGTCAGGGACTATAAATTAGAAAAGAGGTTTTGATTCTGTAAGAAGGTGCTGCGAGGTTGGGAGAGAGTCAGATGCCAACCAGAGCTAGAAGCTGAATATTTGATGTAGTAAAACAATGAGAAAGATTTCACTACAGATTAGTAAGTAAACACATGCTTACTGTGCTTATGGGTGAGCTAACACTGCTTACACTCTACCTTTTGTTGTTTTGTTTGCTTCATTTAGTTGTGTTTTGGTGAGATAGCCTCATTTTCTTTCAAGGATATCCTTGTGAGTGATAATCACACAAGATATATATCCTCCTTGAGTGACTGGAAAGATCAAACTCAGAGACACCTATAGGAAACTTCACCCTGATTCATGAGGCAATCACAACTTCACACTAATGCTCTTTAACTGGGGAGGATCCTCTGGGGGTGGGGTGGCAGAGTGCTGATTGTCATATTTTATCTACCAACTGACAACAAACACGGAACAAGTGCACCTTTCTTTTCACCCCTTATAAATGTAAGATGTATGTATTGAGGCTTGTTTTCTAGGAGTGGTGAACTTAGTTTAAGAAATGAACATTGTCAAAATCCTTGAGACAGACGATTGTGTCTTTTGTCAAATGTCAATGATGGGTGACAATAAGCATTAAATACAGAATGAGAGAAAACCAGACACGCCGACTACAAGGCATAAAAGAAACAACCCTCTCCTTATAAGTAAAGGAATTACCATGTGTTATTGAGTGCAACCACTTAGTCTAGTATGGATGGATTAAACCTCAAAAAAATTGCTAAACTTTATATATTTACTAGTTTTTATTTCTTTGCTCATCAAATCTATTTACCAGACCCAAGAGCAAAGCAGCAGCTTTGGCTTTGAATGCAAATATTAATGAGCAGTGAAATGGCCCAAAGGCAGGAAGCAAAGAGAAGAAAGGGACCTTGATAAACCACAAATGGATAATTATTTTCTAAATAACTAAAAGCTGACGTGATGAAGGCATGGGACAGAGAACAAAATACTGACATAACAGAAAATACGTATATATTTTCCCACTTGTGGAATTCTCCTCTTAACTGTACAGAAACGATGGCCCTAAACTTTAGCAAGTGATCTGCATCTATGGGGCCTCTGTGCCTGCCTTGCTGCTGGTGGGAGTGCGCGCAGGTCAAGACGCCCACGATCTGAGCTGGGCAAGAAGTTGCTTTTTTAGAAATACCCATGATTTGTTGCACAGCTTTAAACAAGTCATCTTATCACTTAGCTCTCTATTTTCTTTCCTGGTTAGCCAGGATTATGTTTGTTGGTCACCTAGCAAATATGTTTTCAAGATGAATGGGAGAATGCGTGCATAGTAATTTTGAACTCTTGAAGTGAAAGTGATATATGATTCTTGTTATAACATTAAAATTAATAAAGAAATATTGAACTCACTTTTATCTCAACAAGGAGCAACAACATTCTAAAGGCAGTGAAATAGTTGCTAGAGTTAAGGAATAGGGAAGGTTATCCATAGCTTCTGGCTAATTATTTTATCTCTGAAGTTTGTTATATACTCTCACATCTTGACGAAATTTTCCTAACCAGCTTTGTTGTTTCATCAATCCCTTGCCTGGTTGATCTGAATTGAGAGGATTGTCTTAGCAGGATAATGTGCTGGACCATAAGGTCAGTTTGAACCACAGAGTCAGGGCTTCAAATGCACCAGCCTGTCCTCAAAAACCCTTATTACAGAGTCATTATGGGTCTCACCGACTCCATGGCACTTAACAACAGCAATCAACTGTCTCAGGCCTACTGCAGAATCCTTTTTGTTCTGTTCAATAATAGAACATAGAAACCCTATACAGGGTTGCTGTAAGTTGGAACTGACTCAACGATACTTAACAACAACAATAAGATCTATGAAGGAGTCCTGGTGACGCAATGGTTAAGGGCTAGATTGCTAACTGAAAGCTCAGAAGTTTGACTCCACCAGCTGTTGCACCACAGAAAGACATAACAATGTGCACCCAGAACGATGGTTGTTATTGTGAAGTGTCATTGAGTTGGTTCTGACTCATAGCGATACTGTGTAGGGTTTCTGAAAAGCAGCTGGTGGGTTTCAACCACCCACATTGAGGGAAGAAGTCCAGGGCTTATCCTACAATGCCACAGCAGGAGTCCTCATAAAGATTGTTGTTGTTGTTTAGTGCCCTGGAGACAGTTCCGACTCATAGAGACCCCGTACAGGGTTTCCGAGGCTGTAAATCTTTACAGGAGCAGAAAGCCTCATCTTAAAAGATTACAACCTTGGAAAACCCTATGGGGGCAGTTCTATTCTGTCCTAAAGGGTCGCTATGAGTCTGTACAGACATGGCACATAAGAACAATCTATGAAGAGTTAACTAAATACAGGAAATAAGTGTCCAAGTAAAAATAGATTAAGTGCTCATGCTAATGAGTGACTAATGTTGTTTACTGGGGAATCCTGGTGTGGCACTGTAGGATACTCACTGGACCGCAAGGTCTGTTTGAACCACGGGGTCTATACTGGGTCTCTATGGGTGGGAGACAACTTAAGACACTAACAAGAACAACAACAATGTTGTTTATTAGGGTTTAAAAAATAATTTCACAGGGCTGGTTGCTTTTCAAAATTCTTCAACTATAAAGAATATGTAACTGTGTACCATATTAAATATAAAGAATATGTAATTGTGTACCATATTAAATATAAAGAATATGTAATTGTGTACCATATTAAATATAAAGAATATG
>NW_006408581.1:14889936-14894085 GCF_000296735.1 Chrysochloris asiatica | reverse complement strand
AAGAATATGTAATTGTGTACCATATTAAATATAAAGAATATGTAATTGTGTACCATATTAAATATAAAGAATATGTAATTGTGTACCATATTAAAAACCAAACCAAAGTAGTTGCTGTGGAGCCTGACTCTTGGCCACCCTGTGTGTGTCAGAGTAGAATTATGCTCTATAGGGTTTTCAGCAACTGATTTTCTTGGAAGCAGATCACCAGGACATTTTCCTGATGTACTACAGTCTGGGCATGAATGGCCAACCGTTCATAAATGTATTAACCATTTGTGCCACCCAGAAACTGGACTCTGTTATTATTGGTGGTGGTGATGTGTCACCGAGTTGGTTCTGACTCATAGCAAAACTGTATAGGATTTCCAAGGCTGTAAACCTTTATTGTAACAGAAACCCTCATCTTTCTCCCACAGAGTGACCAGTAGATTCAAACTGCTGACCTTTCAGTTAGCAGCCCAGGTACTAATCCACTCGACTGTCAGTTTGTCATAATGCGGTGGCTTGCGTGTTGCTGTGATTCTGGAAGCTCTAACATGCGTACTGTAAATACCAGCAAGGTCACCCATGGCGGACAGGTTTCAGCTGAGTTTTCAGACAAAGACTAGAAAGGAGCGACAGATGACTTCTGAATATTTAGTCCCTGAAAACCTTATGAATAGCAGTGGAACACTGTCAGCACCAGAATATTGAATACTGTAACATGATGAAGAACACCACAATATTGTCAGCTATAGTACCAGGAGATGAGTCCCTCAGCTTGGAAGACACTCAAAATATAACTGGAGAAGAGATACTTCTTCAGAGTAGAGTTGACTGTGATGACTTAAATAGAGAAAAGCCTTTGGAAGCTTCATTTGCTGAAGGGGCACATCTCAAAATGAAGAGAAATAGCTACAAAGATCCATTAACAATTGAAACATGAAATGTACAAAATATAAATCTAGGAAAATTGGAAATTATAAAAAATGAAGTGGAATGCATACACAATGATATCCTAGGCATTAGTGAGCTGAAACGGATGGATGTTGGTGATTTTGAATATGATAATCACATGATTTGTGAATGACAAATAGAAGAGGAATGGTGTCACATCCATCATCAAAAAGAAGATATAAAAAATCTATCTTGAAGTATGACCAATGCTGTCTGCGATAGGATAATATCCAAAGGCCTACAAGGAAGACCAGTTAATACCATTATTATTCAAACAGCAATCACTAAAGCCAGTGATGATGAATTGGAAGAATTCTGCTAATTTCTTCAGTTTGAAACTGATCAGACATGCAATCAAGATGTATTGATAATTACTGACATTTTGAATGCAAAGGTTGGAAACAAAGAGGAAGGATCAGTAGCTGGAAATTTGTCCTTGATGGTAGAAACAATGATGAAGAGTGCATGATAGAATTTTGAAAGGCCAATAACTTCATTGCAAATACCTTTTTTTTTTTTTTGCAAATACCTTTTTTAAACATGATAAAAGACTGCACACATGGATCTCACCATATGGAATACACAGAAATCAAATTGACTACGTCTGTGGAAAGAGACAGTGGAAAAGCTTCATATCATCAGTCAAAACAAGGCTAGTGGCAAACTGTGGAAGAGACCATCAATTGCTCACATGCAAGTTCAGGCTGAAGGTGAAAAAAATTAAAAATGACAAAATATGCCCTTGAACATATCCCACCTGAATTAGAGATCATCCAAAGAACAGACTTGATACATTAGACACTAAAAACAGAAACCAGAAGAATTATGGGATGACATCAAGAACATCATACAGGAAGAAGCCAAAAGGCCATTAAAAAGACAAGAAAGAAGAAGACCAAAACAGATGCCAGAAGAGGCTCTGAAAGTTGTTCTCCTGTGTGGTGGTGGTGGCTGTGTGCCGTGGAGTCGGTTCGGACTCATAGCGACCCTGTACAGGGTTTCCTAGGCTGTAAATCTTCATGGGAGCAGAATGCCTCATCTTTCTCCTGCGGAACAGCTGGTAGTTTCAAACTGATGACCTTGCGGTTCACAGCCCGGTTCATAACCACTATGCTACCAGTGCTCTCCTGTGTAGACATGCTAAAGTAAATGGAGAAAGTGAGGAGGTCAAAGAGCTGAATAGAAAATTTCAAAAGGTAGCTTGAGAAGACAAAGTCAAATACTATAACAAAATGTGCAAAGACCTGGAGTTAGAATTCCAAAACGGACAGAACATGCTCAGTATTTCTCAAGCTGAGAGAACAGAAAAATAATTCAATCTTCAATTTGTAATATTTAAGTATTCTAGGGGCAAAATATTGAATGACACAGAAAGCATCAAATGAAGATGGAAGGAATACACAGAGTCACTGTACCGAAATGAAATGGTCAATGTTCAACCCTTTCAAAAGGTAACAAATGAACAAGAGCCAGTGATACTGAAGATGAATTGAAGATATTGGAAAAGAACACAATGGAGTACAAATTGAAATAGTTTAACAAACTGATGCAGCACTGGAGGCATTCATTCATCTTTGCCAAAAAATTTGGAAGACAGCTACCTGAATAACTGACTGGTAGAGATCCATATTTGTGCAAATTCAAAAGAGAGGTGATCCAATGGATTGTTGAAATCATCAGACAATGTTATTAATATCCCATGCAAATAATATTTTACTAAAGATAATATAAAAATGGCTGCAACCATACATTGACAGAGTACTTCCAGAGGTTCTATCCTGATTTAGAAGAGGACATGGAAGGAGGGATATCGCTGCTGACATCAGATGGATCTTGGCTGAAAGCAGAGAATACCAGAACCTGTGCTTTGTTGGCTATGCAAAGCTTTTTTGGTTGTGTGGATCATGACAAGTTTTGGATAATATTGTGAAGAATGAGTAATCTGGAACACTTAATTATACTCATAAGTAACCTGTGCATAAACCAAGAGGCCATTGTTCTTAAAGAACAAGAGAATACTGAATGGTTTAAAATTAGGAAAGGTGTGCACCGGGGTTGTATTCTTTCACCATACTTATTCGATCTGTATGCTGAGCAAATAATCTGAGAAACTGGATTATATGAAGAAAAACATGGCATCAGTATTGGAGGAAGACTCATTAACAACCTGCGATATGCAGATGATACAACCTTGCTTGCTGAAAGTGAAGAGGACTTAAAATATTCACTAATGAGGATCAAAGACACAGCCTTTGGTATGAATTGCACTTCAATGTAAAGACAACAAAAATCCTCACCACTGGACCAATAAACAACATCCATATAAATGGAGAAAAGATTGAAGTTGTCATAGACTTCATTTTGTTTGAATCAACCATCATGGAAGCAGTAGTCAAGAAATCAAATGATGTACTGCATTAGGCAAATCTGCTGCAAAAGACTTCTTTAAAGTGTCAAAGAGCAAAGATGTCAGTTTGAGGACTAAGGTGCACCTGACCCAAGCTGTGGTATTTTCAAGAACCTCATATGCATGGGAAACTTGGACAGTGACTAAGGAAGACTGTAGAAGAACTGACGCATTTGAGTTACATTGTTGGAGGAGAATCTTTAAAGTACCATGAACTGTCATATGAACAAACCAGTCTGTGTTGGAAAAAATTCAGCCAGAATGCTCTTTAGAAGCCAAGATGACAAGACTTTGTCTCTCATACTTTGGATGTGTTATCAGAAGAGACCAGTCCCTGGAGAAGGATATCATATTTGGTAAAGTGGAGGATTGGAGAAAGAAAGGAAGACCCTCAATGAGACTGATAGGCAAAGTGGCTTCAACAACTGACTTAAACGTAGCAAGGATTCTGAGGTTGGTGCAGGACAGGCAGTGCTTCATTCTGTTGTGCACAGGGACTCTATGAGTTGGTACCGACTCTAGGGTACTTAACAACAACACCAGGGTTCCTTGTTATCATTTTGGTGGTGGTGGTGGTTATGTGCTGTGGAGTCGATTCTAACTCATATCGTATTACAAGTTAGTTAATACATACATATTGGAGTAAGTCATAAGATACAGAATTGATAAAAGGCATGCCACATCTTGGGGCTAACTTGAAAAGGTCTAATATACATATACCTATAAAGGAGCTCTGGTAGTGTAGTGGTTACGAATCGGGCTGCGAACCTTAAGGTCAGCGGTTCGAAACTACCAGCCGCTCC
>NW_006408581.1:14879279-14889836 GCF_000296735.1 Chrysochloris asiatica | reverse complement strand
CCGTAAAGATTTACACCCTCGGAAACCCTGTACAGGGTCGCTATGGGTCGGAACCGACTCGATGGCACTTAACAACAACAACAACAACATAATTAGTGAGGTTTACATGGTGTCTGAAATAAACCAATCTTGAAAATATTTTAAAAAAGATTACAGTCTAGTTGAAAAAATGAAACTGCTTGAAACTTAGAGAAAATACTCTGAAATTAATGTAGTACTTTTGTCAATAACTAAAATCTTAACTAAAAGTTATGAAACTAGGAGATTTAAAGACATTAGTAATACAATGTGGAATTCTTGGCTAATAGTTGTTGTTTGTTCATTGCCGGCATCAAGTGGGTTTTGACTTATAACAACCCTGTCTAGGGTTTCCAAGGAGCAGCTGGTGAGTTTGAATTGCAGTCCTTGCCAGTTAGAGCCCAGTGTTTATCCTACAGCGCCACACCTGCTTCTTTTTCATATTTAGAAAAGTTTTGCTGTTGCTTTTTGCTACCATCAACTTGACTCTTATTCACATACAATAAAAGGAAACATTGTCCAGTACCATGCTTGAGTCCACTGTTATGGCCACTGGGCATTTTGAGTGCTTCCCAACCTAGGGTGTTCATCTTTCATCACCATATTGGAGTATTCTGTTGTGATCCATAGGTTTTTCATTGGCTGATTTTCAGAAGTAATTCAGACGTAATTCACCTTTCTTCCTAGTTCATCTTAGTCTGTGAACTTCATTGAAACTTGCCCATCATGGATGACCCCAGTAATATTTGAGATACTGGTGGCATCACTTCCAGAAACATAACATCACACAAGCTGCCATAGTATGACAAACCAACAGACGGGTGGTAGAAAGTACTTTCAGGATTGATTTCTTCCAAATGTCATATAAACCTCACTAATTGTATGTACTTGCTGAATATCAAACCATTGTAAGCTAGCACTAAGGTGTAGCTTGCTCAGAAAGAAAATGAGAGAAGTATTTAAATGTTCTCCATAATTTGAAAGAGCCTTTTAGGTCAGGAAATGAGGACGACAACATCTGGTTAAAACTAGAAGAGAATTTTAATTAATTGCTGAAGCTGGACAATAGCCAAAACCCTGGAGTTAGCACACCTGGATAATATCTATATAATGTTTCTAGAGAACTATATTCTGGTAAGGAGGCAAATAATGAAACATTTAAGACTAATGAGGGGAATGAAGAAATTTTAGGAAACACATTTATAGAGTCAAAGTGTGGAGTCATGTTTTCAAATTAGAAGACAAACAAAAAAAAAAGAAGGAAGGAAGGAAGAAAAACAATCAGATATAAATGACTATTAAAGAGAAATGAAGTTTGTGAAATGTGTGTGTGTGTTTAAAGCTTTTAAAGCCCTTTTACACAAACAGACTCAGGAGGTTTAATTCTTTAGTTTTCTTCATCTAAAACATATAGTGTGCATTTAGTGAGGCAGATTTAGATTTACGTTTCATTTCATTTTGATAAATATTCCAATTTCTCTAAAATATCAGAGTGCTTTATGTTTGAGGTGAGTCACTGTTAGTGAAGACAAAAGAGAAACAAGAGAAACTTCAAGTTGCAAATTGGAAATAGGAAAAACGAAAATTCTTAGAAAATGTGTTTAGTTAACCCTTATGTAGTCTTGTTGTTCAGTTGAAAAAAAAAAAAAATACTGCCAAATTCTTTAAAAGTAAGTTGTCGAGTGGTTGACTTAAAAGAATGGTAACTTTTGTGATACAATGACTGCGGTAATTGGTTCTGTACACTTGTATGGATTAATCAGTGGTCCAACATGCTAATTCTATAGCGACTATGTGCGTAAGTCTTTTTAAGAATGGTGGTCATTTTTGTGAGACCATTATTGCTTCTTTTGCTTCATTTTCACCACAATACAATGATCTGCTCAGGCTCAATGCCTTTAGTTTATTGTAGAAATCTGAGAGCAGAGCCACATTTTTGCCATATGACTGTGAAACAGAAAAAAAAAAAAAAAGAAGAAGCAAGAAAGAATAATAAACCAAGGCACTCCATTGCCACCACTGGAATCATGGGGTTAACAACAGGAGGTTTACAGAACCTCAGCTATAGATGAGCTAGCTTGCCCATCTGTATGAGTCTCAAGCCATGAGGTCCCCAGAATTATTGACATCTTGGGTTTAAAAAAAACCAGTATGTAGCTTCAGAATGCTAAAGATAAAATAAAAAGCAGTATCTTCTGGGCTTAAAGGGTGATCTATTCAGGCAATTTTGGGTACTAGATGTGACTAGTTTCATCTCAACTAAAACATTGAGACAAATACTAAGAAGGGGAAATTACTAATCAGCCTCTAGAGAATAGTGGGAAAATGAGCATTAATCATTTTTAAAAGAATAAATAGTGATAAGTAAATCTGATTGCTTTCTTGATAGAATTCTGGAAGATTAATTCAATGAAATTGCTGTCTTATACCTTGATTTTAGTTTTACAGATCATGAAATTATATTTGCAAATTGTATGCAAATTTACTAAGAGATTAATGTTGTCATACTCTATAGACCTAGTGCAAAGAAATTTCTGTTAACACCACTGGTTAAAATATGTACAAAGATATTCCAAGGTCATGGATTCTATGTCTAGAAAGCTAAATGGTTTCTTTCTTTTTTTTTTTTTTTCCTTTTGCAATGTTTGTGATTGGTCACAAATACACCAGAGAAGAAGTCAGCACACCTGCTGACAAGGTGCATGTAGAACCATCATTATATTATTAATTCTTTCAAGACATAACTTTTTGAGCAATTGCCATATAATCACATAATATAGACACTTTGAAGTACTTGGGATATATCAGTGAATAAAACCAATGACATCTTTTACCTGGTAGATTTTTCATGATAGTGGGTAGAAACAGACAATAAACATAATAAATATTTTAACATGTGGTATGTTAGAAGGTGAGACATGCTATAGAAAAAAGGAAAATTAGAACAAAGTAAACTTACTGGCCACCACTTATCAGTCAGTTTGTACGGTGGTGGCTTGCGAGTTGTTGCGATGCTGGAAACTATGCCATCAATATTTTAAATATATGTAAGGTATACTCAAGGAGTCCTGGTGTGGGATGTGGTTATTGCGCCAGACTGCAAAGCCATTTGAACTGCAAGGTCAGTGGTTCAAGCTCACCAGCTGCTCATCGGAAACCCCATACAGGGTCGTTATGGGTCAGAATCAACTTGATTGCACTTAACAACAACAACAAAGGTATACTTAAAGGAGTTCTGATAGCATAGTGGTTACGAATTGGGCTGCTAATCTCATGGTCAGCAGTTCGAAATGACCAGCTGTTCCGCTGGAGAAAGATGAGGCTTTCTGCTCCCATAAAGATTTACAGCGTTGGAAACCCTATACAGGGTTGCTATGAGTCAGAACCAACTCCACGTCACATAACAACAACTACACGGTATGCTCATGATAGACAGGTTTCCACTTAAGACAGATTAGGAAGAAGGAGAGCAGACTATTTCTGAATGGTTAGACACTGAGAACCTTATGAATAGTAGTGGAGCACTGTCGGATACCACCAGAGTATTGAATACTGAAACATGATGAAGAGCGTCAATTATCAGATACAGTGCCAGAAGCTGAGCCCCTCAAATTGGAAGGCACTCAAAATACAACTGTGGAAGAGTTGCCTCCTCTAAGTAGAGCTGACAGTGATATGAATGAGGTAAAGTTTTCAGGGCCTTCATTTGTTGATGGGGCACAACACAAAATGAGGAGAAACAGTTGTAAACATCTGTTAATAATCAGAACATAGAAAATACAGATGGAGCTGGAAAAATTGAAAGTTACAAAAAATGAAATGGAACACATAAAGATTAATATCCTTGGCATTATCGAGCTGAAATGGACTGGCATTGCCATTTTGAATCTGACAATCACATGATTTGCTATGCTGGAAATGACAAATTGAAGAGGAATGGTGACACATTCATCAACAAGAACATTTCAGCATCCATCTTGAAGTATAGTGCTGTCTGTGATAGGATAATATCTATATGGCTACAAGACAGACCAGCTAACACCACTGTTATTCAAATTTATGTATCAACTACTAAAGCCGGTGATGATTAATTTGAAGAAGACTGCCAGCCTCTTCAGTCTGAAACTGATCGAACATGCAATCAGGCGGTATTGAGAATTTCTGGATATTGGAATGCAAAGTTTGGAAACAAAGAGGAAACATCAGTCATTGGAAAACATGGCCTTGGTGATAGAAACAATGCTGGAGAGCGCATGACAGAATTTTGCAAGGCCAATGACTTCTTCATTGAAAACGCCTTTTTCAAAACAACATAAAAGGTAACTATACATATGAACCTCACCCTATGGAATACATAGAAATCAAATTTCTACCATCTCTTCCCACAGATGAAGTCAAAGTTCCATATCATCAGCCAAAACAAGGCCAAGGGTAGAGTGTAGAATAGACTATCAATTGCTCACATGGAAGTTCAGGCTGAAGTTGAAGAAAATTAAAGCAAGTCCATGAGAACCAAAATTTGACCACGAACATATCCCTCCTAAATTAGAGATCATCTGAAAAACAGATTTGATGCATTAGACATTAATGACTGACGACTAGAAGGGTTATGGGATGACATCAAGAACATCATACAGATAGAAAGCAAACTAAAGAAGACAAGAAAGAAAAGACCAAAATGGATGTCATAAGAGACTCTGAAACTTGTTCTCCAGCATAGAAAGATGCTAAAGCAAATGGAAGAAATGAGGAGGTAAAAGAGCGGAACAGAAAATTTCAAAGGGCAACCCAAGAAGAAAAAGTCAGTATTATAATGAAATGTGCAAAGACCTGAAGTTAGAAAACCAAAAGAGAAGGACACGCTTAGCATTACTTAGGGTTAAAGAACTGAAGGAAGCCTCAACTTGCAATATTGAAGGATTTTATGGATTCCTGGAGTAGCTCTGTAGAATCAGCACTGGACTGTAGGATCACTACAAGGTCAGTAGTTCAAATCCACCAGCTGCTCCTCAGAAACCCTATACAAGGTGGCTATGAGTCAGAACCGAGTTGACAACACTTAGCAGCAGCAACAGCATGGGAAAAATATTGAATTATGCAGAAAACATCAAAAGAAGATGGAAGGAATACACAGAGTCACTGTGCCAAACAGAATGAGCAATGCTCAACCATTTTAAGAGACAGCATATGATCAAGTACCATTAATACCGAAGGTAGAAATCCAAGGTACACTGAAGGCATTGGCAAACAGCAAGGCTACATCCAGGAATTAATGGTATACAAATTGGAAAGTTTCAATAAACCGATGAAGCACTGGAGGTATTTAGTCATCTGTGCCAAGAAATCTGGAAAACAACTGATTGGAAGTGATCCATATTTGTGCTCAATTTGTGCCCATTCCAAAGGATGGTGTTCCAATGGAATGCAGAAATCATAGGACAATATAATTAATATTACACACAAGCAATTTTTTTCTAAAGATAATTTAAAAATGGCCACAACAGTATATTGACAGGGAATTACCAGAAGTTCAAGCCAGATTCAGATGAGAATGTGGAACAAGGGCTATCATCACTGATATCAAATGGACCTTGACTGAAAGTAGAGAATACCAGGAAGATGTTTACCTGTGCTTTACTGACTTTGCAAAGATTTTCAACTGTGTGTATCATGACAAGATATGGGCGGCATTGCAGAGAATGAGTATTCCGGAACAGCAATTGTGCTCATGAGCAAGTGGTACACAAGGGGACACTGGATAGTTTAAAATTAGGAAAGCTGTGCACCAGGGTTGTATTCTTTCACTAGGCTCATTCAATCGGTATGATGAAAAGATAATCTTAGAACATGGATTATATGAAGAAGAACATGGCATCAGGATTGGAGGAATACTCATTAGCAACTTGTGATCTGTAGATGACACAACTTTATATGCTGAAAATGAAGAGGACTTAAAATCATCACTGATGAAGATCAAAGACAACAGCCTTCAGTATGGGTTGCACTTCAATGTAAAGAAAACAAAATTCCTCACCACTGGACCAATAAATAATATTATGGTAAGTGGATAACATTTTGAAGTTGTCAAAGACTTGATTTTGTTGAATCCACTATCAACACTTAATGGAAGCAGCAGTCAAGAAATCACATGATGTATTACATTAGGCATATCTGCTTCAATAAGACCTCATTAAAGTGTTGAAGAGCAAAGATGTCAGTTTGAGGACTCAGGTGTACCTGTCCTAAGGCATGGTATTTTAAATAGCTTCATTGCATGTGAAAGCTGGACAGTGAATAAGGAAGACTGTAGAACTGATGCATTTCAGTTATGGTGTTGGAGGAGAATATTAAAAGTATCATGGACTGAGAAAAGAACAAACAATTCTGTGTTGGAAGAAGTACAGCCAGAATGGTCCTTAAAAGCCAGAATGGAGAGACTTTATCCCTCATACTATGGATATATTACCTGGAGCATCCAGTCCCTGGAGAAGGACATCAAGCTTGGTGAAGTGGAGGGTCAGAGAAATGGATTGGCTCAGTGGCAGAAGCAATGGCTCAAGTGCAGCAACACTTGTGAGGATGGCGCTGGACTGGGCAGTGTTTCTTTCTTGTGCATAAGTTAGCTTTAAGTTGGAACCAACTCAATGGCACCTGACAACAACAATCTTGCTGGAGATTCAGAAAAAGAGTGCAATTTTAAGATGAGGGATCAGAGTAGTTCTAACGAGAAGATAACATTTGAGTAAAGACTTGAAGTTAGTTAGCCATTTATTGGTTGAAGAGTATTCTGGCAGAAGGAACAGATAGAACAGAGGTCCTAAAGAGGAAATTTCCAGGTGCATTAGAGGAACAGCAAGGAGACCCGTGTGGATGGAGAAGGGTTTGTAGTTGTTGAGTTGGTTTTGAGTCATGGGTTTCTGAGGAGTGATTGGTGGGTTTGGATTGCCCACCTTATCATTTGCAGTGCAGTACTTACACTACAGTGTCACACCAGGAGTAGGGTGTTGTTGTTGTTATCAATTGCGGTTGAGTTGTTTCTGACTCATAGCGACCCTGTAGAGGGTTTCTAAGGAGCAGCTGGTGGTTTTGAACCACCAAGCACGGGTTTTTGTTGTTGCTAAGTGCTGTTGAGTCTGTTCTGACTCACAGCAACTCCATATAGGGTTTCCAAGGAGCAACTGGGACCAAGTAGGGGTGGTGGCTGGTGGCTATGTGCCATGGAGTCGGTTCCGACTCATAGGGACCCTATACAGGGTTTCCGAGGCTGTAAATCTTTACGGGAGCAGAAAGCCTCATCTTTCTCCCACGGAACAGCTGGTAGTTTTGAACTGCTGAACTTGCGGTTCGCAGCCCAATCTGTAACCACTACGAGGATCCCAACAGTAGGTGAGATAAAAAAGTTAACTGGAGATTTGATCATGTAAAGATGTTTTTCCATCATAACTACTTTAACTTTTATTCTAAGTGACACAGAGAGTCATCCAATAATTTTGAATAGAGGAATGACATGATTTGACTTATTGTTTAAAAAGATCCTTCTAACAACTATTAAAAATAGATTCTAAGTGGGTACGACCCTAAGCAGTATAACTCCTTATGAGGTTCATATAATAATATAGTTAACTTTATGGAATATAATTATTTTAGGAATCAGTCTTAACTTTATAATCTAAATTCCATGAATACAAGTATTTTTTTCAATTTGAATATATCTCTAAAATGAAATTATTCCCCAGAGTCACTTAGTGAAATGATACTGCATCCTCAAATTTTCACGACTGTAAGTCAAATACCTAATTCGGTTCACATAAAGATTTATGGATGAGCAACATTTTGCAGCTTTATTTTCTGTGCTTTCACAGGCAAGAATTTCCTTAAGCCATGCAAAGATTCAGGCAGGTTGGACAATTGCTTATCATCATCTCATTTAAGGTAGAGTTTACTGAACTAGTTAGTGGCAAAGCCAAGATGGAAATTCAGACATTCATATTCCAAGCCCAAAGCTCTTTCTACTATATCACCTGCTTCAGACAAGTCTTTGGAATTTGTTTTAATAGGACATGACCTACATTAAAATTACTGTTAATGACCTACAAATGAAGGAAGTTTGAAGAAGATATTAAATCGAAGGGGAAGGGATAGTTCACAGGCAATTAATGAGAGAGAAATAATAAAAATCAATCCTGATACCTTTGGTACTTTATTTCCTGATTCCTTCCTTTCACCTATTCAGATACTACTAGAAATTGGATCTGACTCAAGGTCAAAACTTATGATGATGTGGCTACTAGCCAAAGCTAACTTTCTGTCAAAATTATCTTTAAAAAAGGCTAGGCTGAAGGTGCCTTCTAGGTCAGATATAAAGGTATTTCAAAAACCTGGGGTCAAACACACCTCTTAAAAAATTAAATGATGAGATATTTGTCAAAAATTAGGTATGTGGAACTCCATTTAAGAAGTTAAACTACCATAGATCATAATTCTTGTCAGCCTTTTAAGCTTTAAAACTCTTTTTTGAAAATCAAGGCTGAAAAACAGCAAAATTGTTACTTTAAATTTCACTGTCAGTGGCTGCTCTATTCCTACCCCTTTTGTGTCTCTAAACCTCTGAGCAGTCTTTGATAGGATAACTGAATATGGGATAATATAGTCATGAACTATCTAGCAAATTTGACCCTAAGTATGGATTTGGACTTAACCTGCGTCTCTGAGATGACACCACCATCATGTCACATTGATCATTCTTAGAAGTCACACTTTTTAGGTTGACCAGTAGGTCCACTTGGTTGGGCCAATTCTGATTCCAGTGTATTCATGTTTCTTCTATGTTTCCTTCATTTGAAAGGGAAGAACAGCTAAAAGAACAAAGCTAGGGAGGTTTGGATGCTAGAAAATACCTCCTCTTGAGTGCAGTGGGCTAATTTAAACTGGGGTAAAATAATATTCACTGAGCTCTTGCAGCGCCAGGCATGGGGTTGAATACTTTCACATTTATTGCTTTCCTTATTTCCCCTCAATGTCATGAGATATTTATATTTTATTGATATTAAATGTAGTCTCAGAGATTTAAAATAATTTGTCAAAAGAAAGAAGAAGGTTTCAACTAAAGACTGTTTGGTTCCCAATCCCATATGATGAAAGTGTTTCTTTCACCATAATGCTTTCCAAAATTAAACTAGTCCTGGATCTCATATGTAATCCTTATATCTGCTGTCATCCTTCACATTACAGTCCAAACACCAGAAGGTGTATGGAGTTGCCATATTTATACATTGTGGCTACTCACTGGATAGATATTTATTGGATAGAGAACAGCAATAAATGTGGTGAAAATTGAAGTCAATTAGTTGAGATATGTGAATACTACATTTACAAATATTATTAAATAACATCTATTCAACATACCCAGCATAATTGGAGTACTGGTGTGGTGCTGTAAGATAAGAACTGGGCTGCTAACCACAATGTTGGTGGTTCAAACCCATCAGCTGGTTTCCTATGAGTTAGAACCAACTCAACAACAACAACAACAACAGCAATCTAACGTTGTTCTTTGCAAAAAACTAAAGACTATTGACGGAAAAGGATGACATATGTAACATGACAATATAAACTCACAGAACCCCTTTATTTAGTTCCTATTTTGTAGCGTATAATTATTAAAATGCAGTATGATTAAAGCAGAAATAAAGCTACAAAAGAAAGCAAAAAGACTGGATAGTAAAATATGGGTGATTTTTTTTTAGAAAGGAATGCTGACAGACGATAGATGAAATCTGATTAGAAAATTAATGTCAGATATATTAGCCAGAGATAATATCTCCATATCGATTAAACTCACATCACTCAAAAGAATGACCCCTCCTAAGTCTCAGTGTTCTTTCAGCAATCCTGACCTTGACTTAGAGCAGCAGCTGACAGCCCACTCCATCCTCCTTCTCAGGGTTCTCAGGAAAATATCCTGGAGTCTATTTATGTTTTCTTCCCCAAAATTCAAACATTGTTTTGTCAAGTTCATATTGGTTTCTTCAAATTAAAAAGATAAAAGGCTTAGCATTTTTTTCCCTACTGATTAAAATTATGTTGCAAGGTATGCCATTTATGGCATTTGTACCATGACAGTGTACCATCACTTAAAAAAAAAAAAAATTAGTGGTTTAGGTGAAAGTTTACAAGGTAAATTAGTTTCCCATTTAGCAATTGATACTCTGACATTGATTGCCAGTCCCACAACGTATCAGCATTCTTCCCATTTCTTCCTTGGGCTCCCATTTCTGTGGGACCAGTTTTCCTGTCTCTTCCTGCCTTCCTAATTTTGTTTAGGCAAATACTGACCTTTTGGTTTTGTATAGTTGATTGTTCTGAGGAATGTGTTCTTCCCAGTGTTTTCATGTTGTTGTTAAGTGCCATGGAGTCAGTTCCAATTTATAGTGACCTGTATAGGTCAGCATTTCTCAAGCTGGGGGAACTAAAGAAAAAATTCAAGCCTCGACTTTCGTTATTGAAAGATTCTCTGGGCAAATTATTGAATGATGCAGA
>NW_006408581.1:14859517-14877779 GCF_000296735.1 Chrysochloris asiatica | reverse complement strand
TAGTGAGGTTGGCCCAGGATCGGACATTGTTTCGTTCTGCTGTGCATGGGGTCGCTATGAGTCGGTTCTGACTCGATGGCACCTGACAACAACAATATAGGATTTGAATCCTCAAGGGTTCAGAAAGCCTCATTTTTCCTTTTATGTGGCTGAAAAATGATTTCTGGGAGTGGCTTCAGTTCTAAGTTAAAAGGGTGTGTGTGTGTGTGTGTGTGTGTGTGTGTGTGTACCACAGTCCTGGGGATTCCACCAGTTTCTATCAGACCAGTAAGTCTGGTGGTTTTAATGAATTTGAATATTGTTCTACCTTTTTCTCCCACTGTATCCTGAAACTTCTATTGTGACCTTGGTTAGAGCAGTTAGTGGGTATAACTGAATACCATCTAGTTCTAGTCTTGTGGTGAAGTGTAGCAGAGTTGGTTCCAAATCATAGTTACCCTGTGTAGAGTTTCCAAGGAGCAGCTGGTGACTTGAATCCACAGCCTTGTAGCTAGAAGTCCAATGTTTACCCTATCACACCAGGACTCCATTCTTAGGTTGGTGGTTCATTAGTCCTTTGGATTCATTGAGTCTTTGGTTTTCTTCACTTTTGTTAGCTCTCGATAGAAAGAAACACGCAGTTGTAACTTAGATGGCTGCTCACAAGCTTTTAAGACCCTAGTTACTACTCCCTAAGTAGAATGTATGAGGGAAATTTAAAAATATTGCTAACAAATCATAGAACCTTTATTAAACACAGTATCAATATATAAAGCTACTGTTTCTTGACATATCCTTTATGAAGGTTTAGCCATTTCTGAATGCAGTGTTTCTATTTCTCTAAGCCTTCCCCGAAGAATTCTTGGTTGTTAAGTGCCATCTAGTCGGTTCTGGCTCAGAGCCACACTGTACAGAGTTTCCAAGGAGCAGCTGGTGGGTTTGAACTATCAACCTTGTGGTTTGCAGTCCAGTGTTGATCCTACATTGCCATACCAGGAGTTTTGGTATCCTCAAGTGACTTTTCAACATTCTTTGAATTGGGGGGAAGAAAAAGAAATTGGAAGGGACAAAATCAAGACTGTAAGGTAGATGGGGTAAGGTTTCCTAAAATATAAATTCTTGTAGAACAGCCCTTGCCTACTCAAAGAATAAGCAGGTACATTGTCTTGATGGAAAACAATTCTCTGATGAAATTTTCCTGGTCTTTTTCTTACCAATGCAGTTTATAGTTTTTTCAAAAACTCCCGTGATTGTCCTAGATCCTTCAATCAAGGTTGAAATTCAAAAGATGACCTCCTTGCCTTGAATTTAACTGGCCCAGCAGATCCCCTCAGAAACCGCTTTTTTCCCCCAAAAGTACCTTATTGAGACTTAGACAAATGTATTACTGTGAGAACTTTTCTGAAGCCATCCACTTATTGCAGAGACATGTATAAGTTGTTTTGTTTGGAATAAACCTATGCATGTATGAACTGGAACCCCAGTAGTAGTACTTTTTGACTTACCCTCATAGAACTGTTGACTATGTTATGCCAATTGACCTAAATGTCCCCCAATACGATGTACCTAGCCCTGAAACTCAATTATCTCACCCACAGACGGTGTTTGGTTGTGGCTAAGAGGTTTTCATGAAGGTTCCACCACCCCACATAATCAATGATGTTGCTGTTGTTAGGTGCCATCTGTCATTTCTAAATTATAGTGACCCTGTGCACAACATGAGGAAACACTGCCCTGTCCTGCACCATCTTCATATTTGTTAGTATGTTTGAGCCCATTGCTGCTGCCACTGTGCCAATCCATCTCATTGGGGGTCTTCCTTTTTTCTGCTGACCCTCCACGTTTCTAATGATGATGTTCTTCTCCAGAGTTTGGTCCCACCTGACAACATGCCCAAAGTATGAGAGATAAAGTCTCACCATTCTCCCTTTTAAGGATAGTCTGGCTGTACATCTTGCAAGATGGATTAATTTGTTCTTCAGGCAGTCCATTGTACTTTCAATATTCTTATCCAACACTGTCATTCAAAGTTGTCTATTATATACATGGGTAAATTGCATGTGCAAATATAAATGTAGGACTATTAGCTGCCAGCCCTGTATATGTTTCTTGATACATGCACCATCACTTCTTGAGATCAGTCACTCAGATGTGCCTGGGACTCAGTAGGACTATATATTATAGATATTACACAATTAAAGTGGAGTCCTGGTGTGGCGCTGTGGGTTAACTTACAGGACTATGAAGTCAGTCTGAAACGCAAGGATGGCGGTTCAAGCTTACCAGGTGCTTCTTGGAAACCCTATACAGGGTCACTATGGGTCGGGACTTATCAACAACAACAATGAGGAGTATAAGAACACAAATCCTTCTCAATTTTATTTTCTCCTAGGTTGAAACCCATTGCCACTCTGAGGAAACCCAGAGTGTTCCTTGGAAACCCTATACAGGGTCACTAGGAGTCACTTAACAACAACAACAGCGACATTTATTTAATATTTCAGATCAGTTTCATGAGGAAAGAAATTACATTTACCCACAAATTTTCTCATGGAGACAGAATTAGGAAATGTTAAGAAATTTGCACATTACACTTTGAAAGCATAATGAGATTAAACTGCAGTGGGACCAAATGATCTTGTACCTCTTTCCTCTGCCTCTCCTCTCTTCTTCCTCTCCTCTTTTCCTCTTTTTTCTTACTCCCCTCCTTTCTTGTTCTTCTACTTATTAAACTCCTAACTGAAAAAGGCAGTGATCTGAATATACAGAAAAACCAGGTATGGTCCCTTAGTACCTTAGTGTAAGAAAGACATCAACACTGAGAAATACAGATGTGGTGATACACATGAATATGTAAACATTGTGCTACTACAACTATATAGTGTCTCATGAGTAATAAGCACTGTTTATGATTATAAACAAAGATGTTTTAACTAAACACGAGCTCGTGTTTATCATTGTTCTTTCTATTCATTTCCTTTGCATAACAAAGGATTGAAGCATGTTGAATTAAATTAACGAAAATATTCTGGGAATCAGTTTCTTTTTATGTAACAAAAAAATTGGGGTTGGACAGGTGGCGTCTGAAGTTCTTTCCAATTCTAAAATACTGTGGTAATAAAACATTTTGGGGAAGTCTCAGGAAGCATCAGATTTGGTGTCTGAACATGCTGTTTGCTTTTTTTGCATTATGAATACATCTTTCAGTTCACACAGGGTTCCCCTTGCCCCTGAACTTACGAGTGTTCAGTCCCTGTTTTCTTTGGAATGACATGGCATGGAATGTCTCAACATTGGATCTTCTAAATTTATGAGATATCCAAGGTGTCTAATTCCTAGTGGATATTTAATAATCCTATTAATTAATCGTAATGGAAATCATTGCTGCATTTCTCTTCACTGAAGATCACTCACAGACAGTGAATTTGGCTTAAAGAAAATAATTCTATTGTATGCTGGAATTGTAGGGCCATCTTGTATCCACCTAGTGCCCCCAAAGAGAATTGAGACATAGTTCTTTGTCCTTCTAATTTATGTTTTAGAATTCCTTTAAACTTCTATACAGCAATGTTTTGAAGCACAAATTCCAGGACCTAAACCTGCCTCCATTTAAATTAAAGATTCAAGACATTTTTTGAATGTTTCCGATTCAGCAAAATAAAAATCACATTGCACTAAAAACATATCTACAAAGTAATGTTTATTTTTTATTTTCTTACACTAATTCACCACAATTTGCCTGGTAGGATCCTTTTAAAATCAAAGAAGCCCTCTGAGTTAATTGAATTTTTCCTATACAAATAGAATATCTTAGACATGGAAAAATAGTATTTTCCTAAGAAATTAAGTCTACACTTAAAGGTTCCACTGAAAACAAAGGCTTTAATAGAGTTCCAAATTTAAATGGTGTATGAATGAGTACTCCTGTATTCAAGTAAAGCTATGTTCATTAGGTTTATGACTGAATTTCCTGTATCTGTATATATGCATATATTATTAACTATATTTCTAGTACTAATATTCTATATTTCTAGTCCTAATATTGGCAGCAATCCAAGTTTCTACCTTGTACACAGGGTCAGAGATTAGAATTGCTTAAAAGATGATCCCACTCTAAGGACAAAGGCAGATGTACAAAGCCTTTTAGTAATCACAGGAACGTGATGGAGAATTCTTGTAAGACAAATGTGGTGTTTTCTCTGGTGATGGGATGTTTCACAATAAAACCCAGGAGGAGGCTACAAAGTGGGTGAAGTGTTCTCCTTTGGGGACTTGGGAATTGGTGGCCTCACTAAGCTCCGAGGGAAAAGTGAAACAATACCTCTGCAGTTTCCAACAGCTCAGAAAACTCCACTCTGACATTTCATTTTACCTGGGCAAACAACCGCAATGAAAAATAGCCCAGGCGCATTATAGAATATGCCCTTATGCATGATATTTTGTATCAGATATATCAGTCACATTGCAAAGGACTTAGATCAAGTTAAAAAAATAAAACCCAATAGAATGATTACAGCCGCTGCCTAGAATGACAAGTATTATCAACAAAAATTAATCAGGCGCATCTTTTAGTGAACTCAATTAATAATGTGCAACAACAGGGTCTCTTTTCTTAAGATGAAAATTAATTAGTGGAGGGAAGGTCACTTGGAGATGCTGACATCACTCATCAGAATGCTCTGGCACCTCTAATTATTTGTCTTCCAGGCTTGGGTGATCAGAAATTATTGCAATACCTGAGCAACATTTTGAAAAAGCTTTGTGCATGGCTCTTTTAATTAGACCTGGTATTTGATTAATGCAGTGGAAGCGTTTAGATCAGCCTCTTATCATTGAGTGACTTAGAAGTTTTAGGGAATTATACTGTGCAAGACAGGGTCACTGAGAAAGGTTTTTGAATCTATATATTTTTATTATTAAAAGAGTTATAATGTTAAATTAGATTTATCTTTCTCTTATAAGCACTCCTTTCATTGCCTCATGGGATAATATGTGGGCTAGAATTTTATTAATTCATATTTTAAGCATTTTTTTTTCCCTTTCAAGTAAAATAAGCCTGCTTGGAGTTTTAGCACTGGAGGTTTCATTTGAAGATCTTTATGGACTTAGTGAAGGCACCATCTCAAAAAGTAATTATGACTATTATGTCAAAAGTCAACATTAAAAAAATAATTTAGGTTCTTTTTTGTACAGATACTGAAAGCTTATAATGTGAAATATGGGGACAAACTATCTTGAGAAAATACAGCTAAAATATTGTGACATTGAAAATGTTGATATAAATAGACTTAGTTCATGAACTGAACAATTTTGTTTCTAATTATTTTTAAGCAAAAAGACATAGGATAAAAGTTGCATATGTTAAATGTTTAATAGCTTAAGTATATATTATTTTGGTTCAAAATGTAATCATGCATGGTATTCATACCAAAAGAACCTTTTTAATCTCATGCTTACATAATTGTTAAATGTCAGTTGATAGTTTGGCTATAGATTTCACTAACGACGACAGGATGGAGTAGAATTATAGTGCATTTCGAATAGCATTATCTGCAGGGGACATGTTTTCCAAACCAAATCTGTAGCTCTGGTAGTGTAGTGGTTACGAATCGGGCTGCGAACCTTAAGGTTAGCAGTTCGAAACTACCAGCCGCTCCATGGGAGAAAGATGAGGCTTTCTATTCCCATAAGGATTTACACCCTCGGAAACCCTGTACAGGGTCGCTATGGGTTGGAACCGACTCGACGGCACTTAACAACAACAACAATATAACACATCCTGTTTTTCTATGGTTTGAGAGGAATTTACCTGAAGTTATTAACCTAAATATTCTGTTAGATGGCAGGATTGGGTGGGAGTGGGAGTTCAGGCTCAAGTGGGCTGAGTTCTCTGAGCAGCTGACATGCCTATGAGCAACCTCTGAGTGGAGGGTCCTGCCACTTCATTTTTCCTTTCTTCCTCTGCTAACCCACTAAGGCATTTCTGTGATGGTGACTTTACAGAAGAAGGAATGGCCTGCAATATCTTTTTCAGTACTCTTATGAAAATGTTCTTGCTATCAAGTGTTACCAAGTTGGTTCCGACCCATAGCAACCCTGTGTAGGGTTTCCAAGGAGCAGCTGGTAAGCTTGAACCACCGACCTTGTGATTCAAACCAACTTTGCAGTCCAGCACATTAGGCCATAGCGCCACACCAGGACTTATGAACACAGAAGGTGGAAATTTATACTTTGAGAGGAAAGAAAACAAACAAACAAACAAAAACAAAACTCAACACTCTTGCATTCTCCCCTTCATTTTTATTGGCTATATTCTTCTCTTTTTTCATATCTTGTTGTTGTTGTTAGTTGCAATCCAGTTGTTACTCATGGAGATTCCCTTAGTATGAGGGACCTGCCACCACACCTTGCCATCAAGTGGATTCCATCTCATATTGACTCTATGACAGAGTAGAATGGATGTCCCTAGGGTTCGAAGGCTGTGGGTTTAAATAACTAATCTTTTTATCAGCAACTGCACTTAACCACTGTATCACCATAGCTATGAACCTTAGCATCATGCATGTATGTGGTTCCTTTGTATGCCAGATTGCATTTGAAAATCTAAGGCAGACATGAGAGTCTTTGCAAATCTCTCTGTACTTCACCTTCCGTATTCAACATTTTATCTACTCCAAGTGTCAGAAAGGATGGTTATGACTAACGTCATGCTGAAGGAAAGAATTATGTTGTTCTTAAGTGTTGTTGAGTTGATTCCGACCCGTAGCTACCCTGTATGGGGTTTCCAAGGAGTTGCTTGTGAGCTTGAACCACCAACCTTGCAGTTTAAATGTCTTTACAGTCTGACACATATTCTGAGGGGCCTGGTGGGACATTTATAGAAGCTATACTTGATGCAAAGAGAGGGAATAATTTTGGGGGCTAATAGAGTCCAAATTTGGGTCTTGCAATGAAGTTATTGGAGTCCTGGTGTGGCGCTGTGGGTTAATGCGCCAGACTACAAACCCGTTTTAATTACAAGGTTGGTGGTTCAAGCTCACCAGCTGCTCTTCGGAAACCCTATACAGGGTCGCTATGGATTGGAACCAACTCGACAGCACTTAACAACAACAACAATGTAGTTATTGCTAAGTACCACATTGTCAGTTCTGACTCATAGCAAACCTATATAGGATTTCTGAGGCTATTAAAACATATATTTTTTTGCAGGAGCAGAAAACCTTATCTTTTTCTCATAAAGCAACAGTTGGGCTTGAACAGCTGACCTTGTGGTTTGCAATCCAGTGCTTATTCTGTGGAGTCTCTGTGCTCTTCCATATATACTCACTATTGTTTTTAGTTTTTAAGTGCCGTCAAGTTGGTTTGTACTTATAGGTACCCTGTATAGAGTTTCCAGTGAGTGCCTGGTGAATTTGAACTGTTGAGTTTGTGGTTCAAACGACCTTGGAGTCTGGTGTTTATCCTACAGTACCATACCAGGACTCTTTATATAATCATTGTAGTTGTTGTTAGGTGCCATCGAGGTTGAGTTGGAACTGACTCATAGCGACCTTATGCACAAAAGAATGAAACACTGCCCAGTCCTGTGCCAATGTCACAATCATTTCTACACATGATCCCATTTCTGCTGCCACTGTGCTAATCCATCTTGTTGGGGGGGAGGGGATCTTCCTTTTTTTCGCTGACCCTCCATTTTACCAAGCATGATGTGCTTCCCCAGGCACTGGTCCCTCCTGATAATATGTCTAAAGTATGAGCCATGAAGCCTGGCCATCCTGGCATTTAAGAAACATTCTGGCTGGACTTCTTTTAATACAGATTTGTTTGTTCTTTTGGTAGTCCATGGTACTTTTGTTTTCCTCCAACACTATAACTGAAGTGCATCAGTTCTTCTGTGGTCTTCTTTATTCATTGTCCAACTTTTACATGTATATGAGGCTATTGAAAATATCATGGCTTGGGTATACTCACACACCTGTCTATTTTCAGGAATGCAGTTTATTTTATTTTATGTACCATTGTGGACCTAATAAGAAAAGTGACATAGGGCACTAAAAGAAGCTTGGTTTTAGATCAAAGAAGCGTAGGGTCAAATCTCGACTCTGCCATTTAATATCTGTGTGATCATGGCCAACGTATTCACTAAAACTGGACCTCAGTATCCTCACCTGTAAATGGAGGCAGTCTCAGGGTGGGTTGGGAAGATTAAATGAAACAATGTATGTGAAATTAATTACTGTAATACCAAGACGATGCATAGGTTCAGTAAACTTTAATTCCCTCCACAATCCTCAGCACTGGTGATGTGATTGTCCTTCTGCTATTCGTAAAAGGATCAAACTGATTTATATTATTTTCAGTTTTACAATCATTTTAAAAACTGAATGAACCACACTTTAAAGATAATAAATACACCCTTAAGATCAACAAGTTGATAGTATTTGGATAGCTTAAACGATCTATATTGGAATTTGGGATGCAACTATCATTTAGATATGAATGAAAAATAAAGTAACTTGTTCTACATTTACTGGTAAATATTTTGGATACTTATTTCTACTGATGAATTATGCATGCAAAGGCCAAATGGGGCTCTCTGATTTATTTTCCTGCTTTTATGCCTTGATTTCCAGGCTATGTGCAAAGCAGTGTGTATTTTTTCTATCCTGCCCTCCCACTGACTATATTATGCTCACGGGGCTCTTCAAGTGGAGGAGACACGCAGCTATGCTCATGGATGGCAGGTCAGCCTATAAAGCCAAGGTATTTGGGAGAACGGTTTTCAAATTAGTGTCAGATGTGAAACTGTTACTCTGGAGTACAACATCTCTACTTAGTTGCCAATTCCATACACACCTCTTTTAATATCTTTGAAAACTCCCCCATTTTCAAATCTATGAACAAAATGGTTACAAATTTTATAACATAACCACAAAGTAGACATGTACAATAATGAACCTGGATAACTTTGGAAATTTAGCAAATATGCTTATTGTATTTATTATAAGGCACAATTATAGGTCATTACAAGTATTTATGAGAATTAAAACCAAAATTGGGGACCACATGCGGATTGCAGAAGTTGACAATAAAGGACTAATGCATTTACATATCAATTGGTATTGCACTGTGAATGATATTACATCTGCCCCTGAATAGTGAAAATTACCAAGTCACGAGTTGTCAGAGAGTGGGATATTTTCTGTTGCTTCTCTTTTCTGATTATTGACCACGTTTCATTGAGAAAGTGTGATTGTGATTTTGAGTGACTCAGCCAGTGCTGATGCCCTTGTGCAGATTTGTAGAAGCAGACCCAAATATATGGGTCTTCTAAGCTGTGGATCAGGTAGGATGGAATGTGTTCTTTTCCATCAGTCACCGAGAGTGCAGTGGTGAAGAAACCTAGGTCACAGGAAGAGGAGTCTGGAGACATTCACATCTTATACCACCTCCAGCCCACATCTTGACAAGAACCCTTCAAGGTCACATGTGGCTCTGTATTCTAAGGTTGTTCCTTACTAGATTATGAGTTTTTCAAGGTCAGTGACTGTGTCTAATTCTTGTCTGTATCTCTTGTGATATAGGAAAAAAAGTTCGGAGATAAACGTCTCCCACACAAGGTAAAGATTCCTCCTTCCTTTTTGTAGAACCTCCTTGATGTAGAACCAGCTCCCTATTCAAAGGTCAGATAATTCACTGTATGATGACAACTACTTCATTTTATTGTTAGAGAAATTAATGCAAAAGAGATCATCAGTGTATGGTACCATGACTAACACTCCAGCATTTAAATGTAGTGAGTGAAACATATTTTCAATGTTCATCAGTACATTTCTCCTAAAATATGCCATCCATTTCTTTAAAAGGGTTAACATATTTTTGTTAGCTAGCATTTTAGTCATTTCATTTAAGAGACCACTTCTGATACTTCTTAATTATATGAAAACAAAATATCTTTTAAACTGGTGGTAGTTGATTGGTTCAAAGCCCCTGAGTGGTGCAAGTGGTTAAGTGCTTGGCTACTTACTGAAAGGTTGGAGGTTCCAATCCATGCTGAGCTTCCTTGGAAAACATGGGGTCGACAAGTGTTGGAGCTGACTTGAGACAACTGGTTTATTTTTTTATTTCTTAATTGATTGGTTGCTAAGAGCATGAACTTAAAGTTTTTAATAAAGACAGTTAAAAATAAAATGTTCTAAAACATTGCCTGTGAAAACAGTCAAAGAATCCTCCAAAAGATAGTGAACTTTTCTTGTTTAGAGTCTAAAGTGAGATTCTCAGAGTATTATTCTAAGGAAACCCAGCTAGTTATCATTTAATACATGGGATTCCTGGCTTGCTGTGGGAACTGAAACAAGCCACTTTGCTCCAGGGCCTCAGCTATCTCATTAGTAAAAGGAATGTGGGTTGAGAAAGGCTACTTGGAGTCTACAACAGATTCTGGAAATAGTACTTGGGTAACATGCAGGAATGCAAAATTCATGGATTTTCTCTTAGGAGAAAGAATCTAACACAGCAAAATTGCAGAAACAAACTTAGATTTTCTGTAACCTCTGGGTTTACTGTATGTAATCTGTAAATTCATTCAAAATTCTGTTGTTGTTAAGTGCTGTAGAGTCGGTTCTGATTCATAGCGACCCTGTATATCGTGGGTTTTAATCACTGACCTTGTGTTCAAACCCATTTTGTGGTCCAGTGATTTATCCTACAGTGCCCAAGCAGCTATATAAAAAAAATTGTTTGACTTATCTTTTGGTGAGTAACCATTCTCTGTATTCGCTTGCTACTCATGTGGATGACAGTCAGGGCAGAATTGTCCCCATTGTCCCCTAGGATTTAAATAAAGTTTTTTTTTTTGTTTGTTTGTTTTTTATCAAAACACCTATGTATACATACCTAGCTAGTCCCCCAAAATTTAAAGACATTATTTAACATTGAGTAGACTTGTTTCCAGATTTAAAGTAAAATATAAGACTTTTGAAAAATCCTATTATCAGGTGCCTGATGGAATTTCTATAAATTTATAGCATTTGAATCAAATTATAATAAACAAGCCTTGTACTTCTTAGTATCATACATCTTACTGTCGACATGATCTGATGAAAACTGATTAAATTAGCACAACCTTTCTATGCACTGAGACACAGGCTTTATTGGCAATAATATATATCATTTCTTAACAAACTCCTCTGTGTTTTTTTCTTAAGCCTCTTAGTTTGATTCTATTCAATCAATAGAAAATGTTTATAAGAAAAACATATTGCTAGAAAATTCTTATTCTTTCTGCAGGAGTCATTATAGTTTCACTTGTCAGAGATATTTCCATGTGTACACAATAAAACCTTTCTCTGTTTGTCAGATACAAGGGTACTGAAATTGCCCTTACCAAATGCATCACTCTAAGTGCTGTAACTAACTTTACGCATCTGATCACCTTGCCAACTGCTTTGTATTTGGGAAACAAAGGAAACTACACATGTATATTAAAGCTGATTAGCATTGTACCCTAAAGCAATTAAATAAATATTAGAAGAAACTCCCACAGCCCTTTGTTTTGCTATAAGGGGCTCAGCTGTGCTCTTTCTAACCCTAACTACATCACTTCAAATTACCAGTAAATTAACAGAGGAACACTTTCAACCTCAGAGCAGATTTGATCCAAATAGTCTTTAAATGCCATTTCTGTTCCTATTAACCTAAAGATCGGCATAGCAGATATTTTCTTGGGGCTGCCCAGCAGTACAGGGCATTAACGGTGCAGTTGTGACAGCACTTTTCATGATGATTTATGATTCCGTGTTTAACTTGATTACTCCAATGCTGACTCTGAATACTATTTCAATTAGTGCACAGAAGGTCACATCACAAATATTCCTCTATAATCTATTCCTATTAACACTAATACACAGAGTAACCAAATCTTTTCACCCTTGTTGATTCACATCATCCATAGCCCTAACTGTAGGCTTGTTTACCAGTTTACTGGTTTGGACACTTCCGCAGTGGTAATTCTCACTCCTCTGAGTATCATTAATAGCTGTACCATCACATGGGGAATAAGCATCTCTCTGCTGGCATTTGTGCATTAATAATTATCAAAGTCTCAGATTTATTAAATAGGAGGTATGCTTTCTAAAATGCCTGTCTAAAGCACTATTTCATGACCAATTACTAAGTAAATATACAAAAGATTTTTTTTAGGGAAATGAAACTGACTTCCGCCTAAAATCAATTTTAGCAACAACTCTTCTCTCATTATTGCTCCTTTAATGATCTCAGGGAATTGCTCCTATATATATGTAACCAATCAAAATCCAGTTTTCCCTTTTTGACTAATTCTCCATCTGATCATTTGGGAAAATAGAGAATATTGGGTCATCAGTTCTTTCCTCTCTACCTGAAAACTGCTTATTAAACAGTCCCGGTGGCACCAAATTAAGACTACAAAGAGGATCAGAGTTTTACTGGGGAAAAAGAAGTTTTCAATTTGTCCAAAGGTTAAAGTAAAACTAAATTGCTAGAGACAGAATGCACACATAATTTAAACAATTAGTTAGGAATGTTCAAAGACTTTATGTTCAAAGTGCACACAATTTGTATTTTCAGTTGTATGCGGAGGGAATCTAGACTTAAAAGTTAATTAACAATAAACCAAGAAGGCTTCATTGGAGACGTTTAACTCTGCAGGGAAAGACAGGCACCCAGCAGAGCTTGGTGGGACGTGGGGGTGGGGAACTTGAATGCCACAGTGCTCTCAGTGGGCCCCCAATAAATGCCTTATGTACAACAGTGATATCTGTGTGCAAAATTATTCAAGGGGTCTTGCTGTTTTCTTACTTTTAGAGACCTGAATTCATATGTATATATAACATGAATACATATATATGTAACAAGATATTTACAGGGAAAAAATAAAAAGCAATAACATTGTTTTGCAATCCACTATTGTCAACTCCTAGACAATCTTGCTTTTAGAGATTCAAGCAAAATCCATCAAGAAAAAATCATATTCCTCTCATTATTCAATTTTACTGCTTGTTCATGAAATATCTGTTCTAAGGTAAGTGCCTGTTCCAAGGCAAGCTTTCTTGTTTGTTGTTTTGGGACAGAACTGAATTTCCATGGTTATGACATTTTTTTTAAACCACTAAAAGCATATAGATTAAAACAAAATATCAACCAACTTCCATGATCTTTCCTGCATATGTCCCTTCCTTCCACTCTGCTAGCATTTAATGCAACTGCTCTGCACAGGACTTCAGCAACAGTAGATAGCTAGCCAATACTAACTATGACAATCTAATCCCCTGTCCCCACCCACCAACACACTTTTCTTCTGTTTCTTTCTTCCTGTCCACTCTTTAGCCTAGCCTCGGTTTATAGGTCATCTTCCAGGCTTGGATCCCATCTGCCAAGGAACTCTGTCTATCTCTTTGCTAGGAGATACATTGACAAATAAGCTAATACCTAAACCCAAAGCCAAACCTATTGCCAAGTAGTTGCTTGGACACATGGTGACCCCATGTGTTAGGGAGTCGAACTGCTCTGTAAACACTTGCTTGGCTGTAACCTTTATGACAACAGGTTTCCAGGTATCTATTTCTTCCATGGTACTATTGATTGGCTCAAATCATCAACCTTTGGTTTTATAATTGAGCACACACTGGTTGACACCCAGGAAATTTTAAGATAGTACCTGATAGACTAAATGTATGACCTCATGTATAGATTTTAAGAGGGAATTTTGGGAACACAAAAAGCCAAGCTACATTGGTAGAACTATATATGGTAGTTTTATAATTTGTGAATAAAGGTGCAGCTTAATAATTCCTTTACACGGCAGAATGGAAAGTGTTTGTTTCATTTGTAAAGATTGCTCTGATTGTTCCAAATGCTACAGAGCACAGATGCCTGTTTCTGCCTCCTTAAGAAACAGCAAGGTTCACTGGAGGAATTATGCAGAGTGAAATTAGTCAATCACAAAAGGACAAATATTGTATTTGGCCAATTTTATAAAAAGTTAAGAAAAGATTTTCTTAATAAAAGAAACAATCTATGGGGGGGGAGGAGGTAGGGAAAATTCTTTCTGGACTAGAGGGTTGTTGTTGTTGTTTGCCGTGGTGACCCTACACAGGGTTTCTGAGGCTGTAAATCTTTACAGGAGCAGACCACCTCATCTTTCTCCTGCGGAACCGCTGGTAGTTTCAAACTGCTGACCTTGTGGCTCACAGCCCGATTCGTAACCACTACGCTACCAGAGGTAGAGGGTAGACACATATTAACATGGGTGACATGGTTGGCAGTATACAAGATGAGGGAGGTTGGCAGAGGAAAGATGAAGGGAGCAGGAGACACAGAGAGGAGTGTAAGAGTTAAAGGAAATAGAGGTAAATGCTGTTAACTGATGGTACATGGAAGGGATGGCAATCATGGTAATGAAGCAAAGTATATGGTTTGTTGAAGGTAAAACTGATGATCTGCTCAATAAACCTTCATTCAATTCACAATAAAAAGTTAAAAAGAAAGAAACTACAAGGTTCAGGACAATACCTGTCACTGAGATGCACACATCTATTTTCAGATACAAGGTATCCCTGAAGTTGAAGAGAAAATGGACTTCAAATTCTTACATTTCCTTTTGTCTATATCTACTTTCATGTTGTAAACTGGACTCCAAACACCTGAAAGTGGGAAGATCTTTCTTTTTACCATATTGTTGTTAGATGACTGACTTATGGCAACTGCATACACAACAGAATGAGATGTGTCCCAGCCTTAGACCATCCTCATCAGTGTAGGTATGCTCGAGTGCATTGTTGCAATCATGATATATTTTGAATGCCTTCCAACCAAGGGGATTTTTTTTTTTTTTTCCAGCGCTACATCAGACAATGTTCTGTTGTAATCCACGTGGCTTTCTTTGGTTAATTTTGGAAATAGATTGGCAGGCCATTCTTCCTAGTCTGTCTTAGTGTGGAAGCTCTGCTGAAACCTATCCATCAAGGCTGACCCTGCTGGTATTTGAAATACTAGTAGCGCAGCTTCTAGCTTCATGGCAACACACAAGCTAATATAACAAACTGATATAATAGCACTTTGCACAGTGCTTGGCACATAATAAATACCAGAAAAATAAATTTCCTTCCTTTCTTTCTCTTTATCTCTTTCTATTCTTTCTTTTTCATTTCCCCTAGCCTGCATTCAAATGTCAAAGATGACTTGGCCTGGGGATGGAAGCCAGTCTTTCTGGAGATATGCATTCTATAGCTCTCCACCAACCCCTTTCTTCTTGCCATGATTGAAATCAAAGTAAATTTTAACAAACAAGCAATTCTGAAAAGCTTTTCAAAAAATAAATTAGGATGAACTTTCTGTTCCACTACTGAGGTACAGATAGAGAATTTATTTAGGAATAGAGGGGAAGGGAGAATAAAGAAGGGGGAAAGAATTTCAGGCCAACTTTGCAAAGTGGAAGGGACTATCATCTAATTTCTCTAAGTTGTCTATAGGTACATTTAATGGAACTTAAGTATGGACTGACAAAGATGAATGAGCCTCCTTATTGTGGCATTAATAGGATAGTTAGAGTTAAGGATCAGTGAGCATTTATTCTTATAATAAAAGCTTTCTTTAGTTTTCCATATAAATGTAATATGGAATTTATGTAATAAATTTGTGTAATAGTATCTGTGTAGTAATCATAAGTGATGCTTAGGCTACACGTCTGAGTGATTAGGGAATAATTATAAATTTTATATGCATATATCTATATCTCCATGTAGATATCACCTGTCTTCTTTTTACAGGTGGCTCTTAAAAGGTTTCTAATACAAAGGATCCCCTTCAATTGAAAGGTGAAGCTGTTATACCTAGATTGAGAGGGATCACCAAGATTAGTCCTTTGCCCCGAGTAATTTATAAAAAGCAAACAAGGGCTTGGTGGCCATGCAAATAAATACAATTAACCCACTTAGAAAAACCTTCACCCTCATTACAGATAGTTTCTGCTTGATCAGGCTGGCTAGAATAACACACAAATAAATTAAAGATTCCAACATTTAAAACTTTCTTTCTAATTTCATCATAAATAAATGGAGTACAGGAGAACGGGCCCATTTTTCAAACTTTGAAGAAGTAGCCTATGTATATGACTCAGTTCATAATTTTTGCACAGATGCCATACTCCACGGGATATGAAAACAAACTAAAGATAGCTGGCCATATAATGTGTAGATATATCATCGTTACAGCTGCTCACTAGATTTTGTGCTTTCTGTTTTTCCACAACAAATCTCAAATCTACATATTTTGAAGTTATAAATTTCTTATTTGTTATTCTTGGACATGCTCGTTTTTGTTTTTTTTTTTAAAGGAATTTTTAAAAAAGTTCCCAGCCCACAAAGCTGGCATGAAAGGGATATGGCTGAAAAAGCATTATTGCACAAAGAAGATACAACAAAGACAGCCAGTGTTTGTTTTTTTTTTTCTGACACTGCTGAGGAAGAGCATCCTCTCCCATTAATTCCGGCTTTTGGCTTAGCCATTTGGAGTCCTGTACTCTGACAAAGAGCTCTCCAATGTCACTGACACGTATAATTTACTGCAAATCTTCCTTTTGGGCATCTTTTAGAAGGGGGTAGGAGAGGGGAAAAAAATCCTTCCTAGACGGCTCTTCCAGACTGTGACTACTGTGATTCATTTGAGCAGTACTGCTCTCCTAGAGAGCTGACAAATTTATGTGACTGCTGCTTCACTCCATTTCTACAACTCCCTAAACAGAGTGTTGGATAAGGTCATCGTAGTTCTCTGGAGATTCTGGGAACAGCTGCTTTATAAAAGGGAGAATGCCAAATATGGATCCTGATCTTTTCCTTGGGAAATACCCTAGGAAGGACATGCCCAAGTGGAGGTTTCATTTTGGTGGCAGAATATCATTGTTACCTGGAGTCAGATATCCTAGATTAGAAACCAGACTCTACTGTATTTTAGTGTGTGGCCTCAATTGAGTTACTTAACTTCCTAAACCTCAGTTTTCACATCTGTAAAATGGAAAAATAATAGCATTTAATTATAAGTGAGTGTGAATATTAATTAAGGGATGCATGTGAAGCAGCTGGCATGTAGATCTTCTTTATTTTTATTATTGCCAGTCTGCATATTACATGGAAGAAATCACTTGGAGGAATTGTGCCATGCTATTCTTTAGATTGTTGACTGAAATATTTTCTATGTGTGGAATCTTTGAGGGACTTTGACTGTGATCTCTGAGCATATTCTTTGCTGTTATAGTAGCATAAGAAATGATAATAGCACAAATTTATGCAGCTGTAAAATTTGTTTTAAGCAATTTATCACTCCATCTTTCAGCCACTTTCTCTTAAATTTTCCTTTCTTCTTTCACCATTCTTTCCATAAAACCAACTAATGTCTCTTCCCATAGATGAGACGTTGTTGTTGTTATGTGCCGTGGAGTCATTTCCGACTCATAGTGACCCTGTACAGGATTTCAGAGGCTGTAAATCTTTTTGAGAGCAGAAAGCCTCATCTTTCTCCCATGGACCAGATGGTAGTTTCGAACTGCTGACCTTGCAGTTCGCAGCCCGATTTGTAACCACTACGCTACCAGATGAAACATTAAATGTCTTTTGTGCCCATTACAAAGAAAAGTAACCCAAGAAAATGTGGAAATTATCATAAAATATCATTAATATCACAAGTAGTAAATTTTTGAAGATAATTAAAAAATGGTTGCAGTGTAACATTGACAGGGAGCTAACCTGCAGTCTGATATAAGCTCTTTCCTCTAAAAGGGAATTAGTGTCAGAGACTGAGTTTCAATTAATCTTCTACCATTTGCCAAAGTGATTTGTTTTTGTTGTTCATCGTGACCCTATATGCTATGGAATGAATAACTGTTCAGTGCGGAACCAACCTCACAATCATTGCTATGTTTGAGCCCATTGTTGCAGAGATTTTTTGCTGGTTCAGGATCCTGCATCTGACCAATATTATCTATTTCCCCAAATGATCAGATGGAGAATTAGTCAAAAAGGGAAAACTGGATTATGATCGTTGATTTTGGGATTTGTAAGCCTCTGCAGCCTATGAGCCAGCAGGCTGCTATCTTACCTGCCAATCTTGAGTTATCAGCCCTTGTGGCTGCAGGAGTACAGAAAAAATCTCCAGACTGACATTTGAACCATGGACTAGGCACCTGTTGATCTCTACAATCACAAGAGCCATTTCTTTGAGATAAATCTCTCCCTCTCGCTCTGTGTAATAT
>NW_006408581.1:14857259-14858218 GCF_000296735.1 Chrysochloris asiatica | reverse complement strand
GTCTTCGGTCTTTAGTGTTTAATGTGTCAAATCTGTTCTTCCGATGATCTCTAAATTCAGGTGGGATATAGTCAAGGTCATATTTTGGCTCTCATGGACTTTTTTTTTTTTTCATTTTCTTCAGCTTCAGTTTGAATTTATATATGAGTAATTGATGGTCTCTTCCATGGTCTGCCCCTGGCCTTGTTTTGACTGATGATATGGAACTTTCCCATTGTCTCTTTCTGCAGATGTAGTCATTTTGATTTCTATGTATTCCATCTGGTGAGGTCCATGTGTGTAGTCGTCTCTTATGCTGTCTACAGAAGGCATTTTTAAATGAACAAATCATTGATTTTGCAGAATTCTATCATGTGATCTCCAGCATCATTTGTATCACCAAGGCCACATTTTCCAACTAGTGGTCCTTCCTCTATGCTCCCAGCCTTTGTATTCCAATTACCAGTAATGATCAATACATCTTGATAGCATGTTTGATCAATTTAAGATTGAAGAAGTCGGTAGAATTTTCCTATTTCATCCTCACTGGCTTTAGTGGTTTGTGCATAAATTTGAATAATAGTGGTATTAACTGGGCGCATGGATATTATCCTATCACAGACAGCATTGTACCTCATGACTGATCTGGATATGTTCTTTTTGACAATGAATACAACACCATTTGTCTTAAATTTGTCATTTCCGGCATAGTAAACCATGTTGTCATCAGATTCAAAGTGGCCAATAGTAGTCCATTTCATCTCACTAATGCCTAAGGTATCGATGTTTATACGTTCCATTTCATTTTTGACAACTTCCAATTTTCCCAGATTCATACTTCATACATTCCATGTTCCAATTTTCAGTGGATGTTTACAGCTGTTTCTCTTCATTTTGAGTTGTGCTCCATCAGCAAATGAAGGTCCCTCGGGCTTTTCTCCCATGGGCTTTACTCCATTTGTGTCATCACGGTCAACTCT
>NW_006408581.1:14853188-14857159 GCF_000296735.1 Chrysochloris asiatica | reverse complement strand
GAGCTCTTGTGGAAATGTAGGATATGTACTGGACTGCTAACCACAGATCATTAGCTCAAACTCACCAACAGCTCAATGGGAGAAAGATAAGATTTTTTGCTCCCGTGAATATTTACAGACTTGGAATCCATATACAGGATCATTGTGAGTTGGAACCATCTGGATGACACATAACAACAACAACAACATATAAACATATGATGATAAGTAAAAAAAGCATCTCTACTAGGGTTCCAGTTCATACATGTACAGGTTTATTCCAGATAAAACTTACTTAAACATATCTCTGAGATCAGTGGAAGGCCGAAGACAAGTTCTGTAGTAATACCCTTGTCTTAGTCTTGTTTGGGTGCCTTAGAATAGAAGGTGTTATCAAAACAGTGTCTCCCAAGGGGCTATACTGGGGCAATTAAATTCAAGGCAGAGAGTTCAGCTCAGAAGATTATGGGGACTGTATTTTGGGACTCCCAAGGGGCAATCTTGAAAGACTTTCTTGAAGGATACAGGATGATCAAGGAGGCTTATTAGGTAGAGGTTTTGAGAAAACAGGAACACTGCATTAATGAGAATAAGGCCAGGAAAGTTATGTTAGGATTTCTTTCTTCCTTCAACACAATGCACCTGCTCATGTTTTTGAGGGTAGCAAGGACTGTCCTGCAAGAATTCATTGAGAAACCTTATCTAATCCACCCTACAGCCCTAATGTTACCCATTCAGATTTCTTTTGTTCTCCCCAATCAAAGAACATTGAAAAGGAACACAATTTGACTCCTTTAAGGGAGCCCAAACTACCATTTTGAAAAGGTGTAATTTGTAAAGCTCAGAATACTTCAAGGAAGGGTGAGAGAGATGGAAACACTGCCTTCAGAAGTGTGTAGAGCTAGATGCAGGATATGCTGAGAATCAGTTGCTTCATATTTTAGTACTTTTGTGTAGAAAAATATCTACGATTTCATAGTAATACTTTTAATACTTACACTCATGTATATACTGGTTTTGCTTCGCTAGAGAACCCAGACTAAGACATTGAGGGTCTTCCTCTTTTTTGCTGACCCTCTACTTTTCCAACTGTGATGTCCTACTCTAGGGACTGGTGCCTCTTGCTAACATCGCTAAAATACAGCCATCCTCTCTTCCATGTAGTGTTTTCGTTGCACTTCTAAAACAGATTTATTCGTAATTTGATAGTCCCATATTCAGTATTCTTCACCAATACTATAATTCAAATGAATTAATTCCTTTTGTGTTTCTCTATTCATTGTCCAGCTTACACATGCATATGAAGCAATTGAAAATACCATGGTTTTTCAAGTACACCTTAAGAGTGACATCTTTGCATTTAAAATTTTTAAATGTCTTTTGCAGAAAATTTGATCAATGCAATACACCATTTGATTTCTTGACTGCTACTTCCATGGATGTTGAGTGTGGATCCAAGTAAAATGAAATCCTTGATTGCTTCAGTCTTTTCTCTCTTTATCATGATGTTGCTTAATGGTCCAGTCATGACAAGTTTTGTTTTTGTTATGTTCAGGTGTAATCCAGACTGAAGACTGTAGTCTTTTATCTTCATCAATAAGGGCTTGAAGCTCTTTCACATTCAGCAAGCAGGATTGTGTCATCTGTATATCGAAGGATATTAATGAGCCTTTCTCCAATCCTAATGTTGAGTTCTTGAGACAGTCCAGCATTGTGGGTTATTTGTTCAGCATACCAACTGAATAACTATGAAGAAAGGATACAACCTCTGTGCACACCCTTCTTAATCCCATGCAGTACCCACTTGTTCTGTTTGAATGATTACCTCTTGAGCTACATATACATCCACATGAGCACAACTGAGTGATTTGGCATTCTCGTTCTTTGCAATGTGTGATTTAAACATTTATTTATCCCTTATAGTAGTCAAGCTTCTCAAGTGTATCTGAAACCATAATACCTACCTCAAAAGTTTATTAGAATTTTAAAGAAGATTTGGGTATGTATGAAAAGCCTTGAAACTTCTGAAATTCCACCCTTATGATGACTATTAAAATAATAGTAGTTATATATATCCTAGGTCTTCAAAATTATTCAAGAATAATAAACTGTGGATGAGTTTTTTTACTCTATCCAATTACAAGAGCAGTCTCTGGAGCTTGAAATTATGTAAATTTGGAAGAGGTCAGCTAAACCAGTAAGTTGGCTTTAGAACCATCTGCATGTTTGATTTGTGGGAAATATAAGAAACAAAACAGGAAATACTTCTGAAGAAAGGAAATAAACCCAGGAAGTGCATTGCTTCTAGAAGCGACATAGACTGACAAACTAGTAGTAAATACCTTGCCAATGCATTAATAATGTCAACAATAATACAATAATAATAATGGTAGCCACCATCTATGCTACTTCATTAGCTTATGAAATCAATCAGAATTTTATAGGATGGTTCCAATACTGGAATGACATATCAAGCCTATATTTACTAAAATTTTTTGAATCTGGTTTGATGTCAATTTTGGTGACAGGGTAAGCAGCCGGAAGAACAGCAGAATGCATACCTTCACAGCATTTGGCTTCTATATTCTGGACGATTGATCTTTGAAAGTTGAGTCCAGGGTTAGAGGTGAGAGAAAAGGAAAGGGGGAAAGAGACTAATGCTTTTTGAACACCAATTTCGTGCCAGTACTGTGAAGATTATGTCTATTATTATAAGAGATACAGAAAGATCTCTCAGGCTTTTGGAGTTCAGTGTGCAACAAGAACATAGTGGACAGAAATTGAAGACAGAGCAAGTGTATCTACTACAAGTCTGAAACTGTCTCTATAATTTAGAATATCAGGTTGGATAGACCAGAGAGCCAACTCATGATGATAATTGTTTTTGTATTTCGTTTTCTTTCTTTTCTGAACTTCTCATGGAAGCCAGCGAGTAGATGCATTTTCATACCAATTGTATCTTGTAGATATGCTCCTTGATGCAGAGGTGAATTAAGGTTCTTAATATTATAAATGATACAGCAAGAATATCAATTTGAGATATAGATGTTCCAATACAAACAATAATGCATTTTGGTGCACAAAGCAATAACTGATTCTTGTTTTCTCTTTCTCTTTTCTTTTTCTTTCTTTGTGAGAATTGTGTATGTATTCTTATCACTAGACTTTAAGCAATTACTAGTTTAAAGTTTTTCTTCCACCCCTTCCTTCTTATTCGTCCCTCCTTTATCATTCTCCCCCTCCCTCTCCTTCTCTCAGCCCCTCCATTCTTTTCTCTCATGCAATTTCTCCCTTTCTTAGAATTTGTCTTCCTCTCTACAGAATGTCTGAAAACTAGAAAAAGAAAAAAAAAACAACAACCCTGAAACCCTCTTTATTGGGTTCATCACACTTTTTATCACCAAATTTGATTTTTATAAATATTAAGTAGTTGTTTATTGTTATATTACACTTCTATGTCAGAATACCCAAACTACAATTGGCAGAAATAGCAATAGGATTGTGATGCTTACAATTACAGTTCTTTATGAAAACTCCTTCTTCTACTCTGGAAGATATATATATATATATAAATTAAAGAGATTGTAATGGAATTTCGTTTTGAAGGTGAGATTTATTTCTAACAAGCACATTACTGCAAGATGTTGTTGTTGTTAGGTGCCATCGAGTCAGTACCGACTCATAGAGATCTTATGCACAGCAGAATGAAACACTGCCCAATCCTTGACCAACCTCACTACTGTTGCCACACATGAGTCCATCGATGCTGCCACTTGGCCATTCCATCTTGTTGGGGGGTCTTGCTCTTTTTCTCTGACTCTCCACCTGACCTAACATGAAGTCCTTCTCTAGCAACTGGTCCCTCCTAACAATATGTTGAAGTATGAGAGATGAAGTTTGGCCATCTTGGCCTCCAAGGAGCACTCTGGCTGCACTTCTTCCAAAATGTATCTATTGGTTCTTTTGGCAGCCCATGGCACTTTCAATATTCT
>NW_006408581.1:14824058-14849761 GCF_000296735.1 Chrysochloris asiatica | reverse complement strand
CCTCCTGATAGTATATCTGAAGTATGAGAGATGAAGTTTGGCATTCTTGGATTCTAATGACCGTTTTGGCTGTATTTCTTCCAACACAGATTGGTTTGTTCTTTTGGCAGTCCACAGTGCTTTTAATAATCTCCTCCAACACCATAACTCAAATGCATCAATTTTTCTACAGTCTTCCTTATTCACTGTCCAACTTTTGGATGCATACGAGGTTATTGAAAATACCAGGGTTTAGGTCAGGTGCACCTTAGTCCTCAAACTTTGCTCTTCAACACCTTAAATGTCTTGTGCAGCAGATTTGCCAAATGCAAGTCCTCAGAATGTGAACTGGCCATTTCCCTAGAACAAGTTTTGTTTGCAATATTTTTGGTAGTCTCAGGCAAGATACATTTTACCTTAAATGTTTAAATTGTCCAGATGCATGTGATTTAAACATAATAACTATTTGCTGTTAATTTTGAACCTTGGATTTGGAAAAAAGAACAATCATTGATTTTCTTTCACTAAACTGACTTTGCTCTTATTGAATCCTTTCTGTAAAAAGTGACACTGTTTGTGGTGCCGACAGCTAGCAAGCCTCTTGGGGCTGCACCAGTGTATAGAAAATGAAAAGCTCTTTTCAGACTGAATCTTAGTTGTGTATTGTTATTTGTCTTAGAATCCATTTATTAGTCCAGAGATAATGTGACAGTTGACTCTTACAGTAACACAGTACTCATTAGCTAGCTTGACAGGGAGGTGCCAACATCCACTGGAGGTTGTATTTTATTAATCTTCATGGCTCATTTGGAAGGCTGGCTGGCTATCTTGTAATGTGCCCTCATGCTGACTGGGACAGAGATGTGTAGCCATGCTTATGACTTAAGAATATAAACTTTCATGATAGGATCATTTCCTTTCCTTGACCTGAAATGCAGAAATCTAGGAATGCATTTTAGTGGGACGCTATAGCATGCAGTGAATATTTCTTTCCTGAAAATGTATAGCATTTCAGCTGGTTTGTTGAGAATCATTTGAATTTAAAACTGTTCAGTGCTTTGTTGGTATATATGATAAAATTTGAGGATTTAATTATGTGTCTGGTGAAGTTGGAATGTCTTGAAATACTGTAGTCTGTCATCATCTATTTCCTCAATATTTTTTTGTGGTGATAAAAATAGTTTGTCAAATTGATCCAGATTGCCTGTAAACTTAATGCATTTGCATAAATCTTGCTCTTTGTATTTCTGAAAAATCTTAGCTCGTGTTTGAAGAAGCTAAAATAACCATCATGAGTCTAATGTTCTTAGTCAGTTGACTTTTTGTTTTTATTTGGATTTTTCTTGAATGTATATTTTAAAAATATTTTTGAGGCCTTTACCAATCATACAGATATCATCTATAAGGTCAAGAATTACTTTAATAATTAATATTTTGCAAGAAGGTTGAAAATAGTTTAAATCATCACACTTTGGTGACTTTCTAGACAAATAAGCTATTATTTGGTTTCTAAACCTTTACATCTGGCATTCTAAGACTATGTATCTAAAGGAGTTTTCCACTTGTTTCTTATCGATTCAAATATGTTTTAGTCCATATTAATTAAAAATAGATTAGAGTTGAATGTTTTCTTTGGCACTACATTAATAAGGCTAATCAAGATGAGATCCCAAGGTTTAAAAAAAAAAGAAATCAACATGTGGTTTAATTCTCACTACTAATACTACCCTGAAAGACTGTTAAGCTTCTGATAGAAAACAATAAAAAACAAGGAAATTCACTGTTAAAATGGCAACATACCATATGTCCTTTAATACCTAATTACAACAAGGGCACAATAAGAAAGTCATTAAACTTGCACCCTATTGTGCATAGGTATCAGAGGACATATGGTGCATTTCAACCATTACTATGAATTTGATTGCATCTGTGCTTTTCTGTTGCAACTTTGACTGTGTTTTTGAGAAGAAAATCTTGGGCATATTGGTCATTGAAAAGAATTGCCCAAATGAGAAACGGAGCCATTTTTACCTCCCCAGTGAAAGGTTATTACAAATTGCATAAAGGCATATCAAATTCTGTTTTTCTTTTCTGACTTTCAGCAGCTATTTTGATGCAGCTTTTTTCCTTGTTAAATCTTTTTCCTTTTAACAAATTATTTTCACTTTCCAGATAAGAAGATTTGATTTGAGTATCCACGAAACCCACCACCTGCTGTCAGTTAGTTGTATTATTGTGGTTTGTGTATTGATGTAGTACTGGAAGACATCCCTCCAGTATCTCAAATACCAGGAGGATCACCCATAGTGGATGGGTTTCAGCAGAGCTTCCAGACTAAGATAGATAGGAAGAAAGACCTGATGGTTTACTTCCAAAATGGTTGCTATGTGCCCTTAAGTCGATTCTAGTCCATAGTGACCCTACATATGTCTGGTCTTGAACCTCCTCACAATCACAAAATTAGTCAGTGAACAACTATGAAACACAACAGAATATTGTCTGAATTGCTTGCTTTGGACATGAAATCAAGAGGGCTCAGTCACTGAAGGACATCATGTTTGGTGGAATGGAGGGTCAGCAAGGTTGAGGGAGACTCACAACAATGTCCAGTTCAAACAACTGGCTCTTGGTCTATGCACAAGTTCCTCATGAATATAATTAAGTGTTCTAGAATACTCATTTGCTGAAATGTTATCCATAGCTTGTCATGATCCACACAATCGAAAGCTTATGTGTAGTCAACAAAGCACAGGTAACCATCTTTCTGGTAGTCTCTGCTTTCAGCCAAAATCCATATGATGTCAGCAATGGCATACTTGATTCTACATCCTCTTCTGAATCTGGCACGAACCTCTGGAAGTTCTCTGTCAATGTATGGTTGCAGCTGTTTTTGTATTATTTTTAGCAAAATTTTACTTGCATGTGATACTAATAATCTTATCTGATGATTTCTACATTCTGTATGAGAGATGAAGTCTCATTATCATGGTTTCTAAGTAGCATTTGGACTGTGCTTCTTCCAACACATATTGGCAAGCCACGGTGTTTTTAATATGCTTCTTCAATACCATAATATTTGAGTTTATGCATTTGAGCAAAAATTCTCCTACAATCATCTTTATTAATTGTCCAACTTTCACATGCTTAAGAGGCTATGGAAGTACCAAGGTGCAGCTAAGTCCCTCAGACTGACATCTTTTTCTTGAAGACTTTAAAGAGGTCTTGTGCAGCAGATTTGCATAGTGCAATACGTTGTTTGAATTCTTGACTGCTGTTTCAATAAATGGATCCATAATGGATCCAAGCAAAATGAAGTCTTTGACAACTTTAATTTTTTCTCCTTTTATCATGAGGCTATTTATTGGTTCAGCGGTGAGGATTTTGTTTTGTTTGCATTGAGGTGCAACCCATACTGAAGGCTGTGCTTTTTGGTTTCATCAGTAAGTATTTCAAGTCTTCTTTGCTTTCAGCAAGCAAGGTTGTATTATCCACATTTTGCAGGTTGTTGATGAGTTTTCTTCCAATCCTAGTGCCATGTTCTTCATCATACAGTCCAATTTCTTAGATTATTTGCTCAGCATACCAATGGAACAAATACGGTAAAAGAGAATTTGTTTTTTGACACATACCTTTCCTGATTTTAAACCATTCAGCATTCCCTTGTTCTGTTTGAATGGCTGTATCTTGGTATCTGTATAGGTCCATTATGAGTACAAATAAGTGTTCTGGAATACTCGTTTTCATAATTTTATCCATAGCTTGTTATGATCTACATAGTCAAAGGTCTTTGCATAGTCAATAAAGCATAGACAGACGTTTCTGGTATTCTCTGCTTTCAGTTAAGCTCTGTCTGAAATCAACAATATCTCATGTTCCACATTCTTTTCTGAATCCAGCTTGAACCTCTGGCAGTTCACTGTTGATGTACTGTTGCAGCTGATTTTGAATTATCGTTAGCAAAATTTTACTTGCATGTGATATTAATGATATTGTCTGATGATGTCTGAATTCTGCTGTGCTACCTCCCTTTGGAATGGGTACAATATGAATGACTTTCAATCAGTTGGCCAGGTGGCTGTCTTACAAATTTCTTGGCATAGATGAGTGAGTGAGTCCAGTGTTACACCAGTTTGTTGAAAGATTTCAATTTGTATTCCATCAATTCCCAGAGTCTTATTCTTTTCCAGTGCCTTCAGTGCAGTATGGACTACTTCCTTCAGTGTTATTGGCTCTTGACCACATGCTACCTCTTGAAGTGGTTGAATATGAACCATTTCTGTTTGTTACAGTGACTTTATGTATTCCTTCCAACTTCTTTTGATGCTTTCTGCATCACTCAATATTTTGCCAATGAAATCCTTCAATTTTATAAGTTGTGGCTTGAATTTTTTCTTTTGTTCTTTCAGCTTGAGAAATGCTGAGCATATTCAGCATTTCAGGTCTTTGCACATTTTATTGTAATACTTGATTTTGTCTTCCCGGGCTTCTCTTTGATATTTTCTGTTCAGCTCTTTTACCTCCACTGTCACTTGCTGCATGCCAGGAATTGCATTTAGACTGGGACCTGTACCTAAATCTAGTATAACTGAAATTTAAGTCCCTGGGTTTAGGAAATCCTCATAGTAATTGTTATACCAACAAGTGACAATGAACACAAGACTCTTGTAGATGAAGAGTTGACACAGTTAACAAGAAATCTTGTTAACCTAACTTCACATACTTTCTATAGAAGTTTTCAAAAGTTTTTTTTACTTTTTCAGGGGTAATATGGGTTAGCGTTGGGGGACAGTCTGTCTTAACCATTGACTTCAGTGGGTAAAATTATCATGATCAAGGCCCACTACTCATCCTAATGGATTCCTAACACAGCAGCTTAATTGATGATGTTTAAATATCATTTCACTTTTCTTGTCCTCAGCTCACCAAAAACATGGAAGATTAACCCATTGGGACTTTATGCAAGTTTAAAATATAAAGTCAACTACTTATTCTATCTATCATTCAGATACAGCTAAATCACTGTTATAAGATTTTGCATTGGACCAATTTTTGACAAGCATTAAAAGGGGTGCATTTTATCAAACTTTCGGTAAGATTAAGACTTTTCTAGGGTGTATTACTGAACATAAATCCTCACTTCTTAACACTTGTTTAAACTTTAAGTTGTTAAGAAGTGCTGTCAATTCTTTTCTGACCTGTAGTGACCCTGTATCAGGCTTCTGAGGAGCAGCTGGTAAGTTTGAACTGCCAACCTGGCAGTTCAAACCCACCTTGCGGTTCAGTGCTTTTCCTTCAACTTTAAACCAAGGCCTTAGGTGAATTTAAAAACACACACCAAAATCTCTATTACATCAGGGGCTAATCACACCAAGGTGTCATTTGCTGTTGTTGCTGATAAGTGTTATCAAGTCCATTCTGACTCATAGTGACCTTGTTTAGGGTTTCCAAGGAGTGGCTGGTGAGTTTGAACCACTGATCTTATGATTAGCAGCCCAGTGCTGACCCTACAGCACCACATCATGACTCCAAGATGTTATTTAGATCTGTGAAAATGGACTGATGTTATTTTTCCAGGTCTAAACACATCCATAGTGAGCTCTGCCTCAGACACCCTACACAGGATTGTTATGAGTTGGAACCGACTCTACGACACACAGCCAACAAAGAATTTCCATGAGTAGAGTTTTGCTGATGCTGCTGTGCACTGTTGAGTCGGTTCCAATTCACAGGGATCCTTTATATGGTTTGAGACTGTAAATATTTTATGGGTGCAGAAAGCCTCATATTTCTCCCACAGAGTGACTGGTAGATTTGAACTGCTGACCTTACGGTTAGCAGCCCAACAGATAAACCATTGTGCTACCAGGGTTCCTACTATGAGTGAAGTGGTGGTGTGCTATGGAGTCAGTTCCGACCCATAGCGACCTTGTATGTCAGTCTTTACAGGCGCAAAAAGCCCTTTCTTTCTCCAGCAGAACGGCTGGTAGTTCTGAACTGCTGACCCTGGGGTTAGCAGCCCTACTCATAACCACTACATTATGAGTGGAGTAGAACATAATAAATTAAGAATTAGAATTTTATATTGGAGGCCTGAATGTAAACAGGACAATTGAAGATCCTGACTCTACTACTTTTCTTTCTCTTTGCTACTTTCCAGTGTATAACTTTGTGAATATGATTTTCACTACCTACTTCCTGGGTAGTCAAATGGTTGTAGAAAGCTTTCAATTGTCTAGAATAAAAATGCTAAAATATAATTGTTAATGTAACTGAGATATTTGCATTTAACTTGCCTTACACTTGGAGTCTCAGGCTGGTGTAAATGGTTAAGGCACTTGGCTGCTAACCTAAATGTTGGAGGTTTGAGTCCACTCAGAGGCACCTGGGAAGAAAGGTCTGCTGACTTGAGAAAAATCTGCCACTGGAAACCCTGTGGAGTTTACTCTACTCTACATACATGGGTAACCATGAGCTGGAGTCAACAGGTACGTTACATTGGTTGTTTGACAAACTACAATCATTTCTTAGTACCTATGGCAACCACAGTGAGGTAGGAGCAGGATTGGCCAGTGTTTCATTCTACTGTGTATAAGGTCGCTATCAGTCGGTACCGACTTGATGGCATCTAACAACAACAATGCCCACCCCTTATGCTACTTGAGCTATGGTAGATAATTGATCTGTCCCTGTCCTATCACCTTCTTGTATTACAAATACAGAATTTTGCCCCAACTTGATTACGTGTCTGTCTGTGTCAGGAAGTCTAGTAACTGTATTTGGCATACAGTAGGTGTTCAAATAATGTTTGATTGTTGTTATTAGCTACTGTTCTTGGTAGTGAGGACAGAGTTCTCTAAACAGTAAAAGCTTAGTCAATGCTGTTGCAATTGATCTTCTTGTCAGGATAATTATTTATTCTGAAATTAAAATTTGAATCTGTTTTCTTCCCTCCTCTATGCCAAGAAAGTAATTAGAACTTTTTGTTCCCTTGCCTTAAGATTGTTTTTTAGTGGAGCTGAAAACAGGATTTGTTTGAAGATATTGTTAAACTGCTTCCTGTGTTTCCAACTCCTATTTACTACTGGTTTCAGATTTTGAAATCCAAGGCTCTTTGAGGACATTGCAACAAGGTCTCCCAAAGGTGACAAGAAAAGAGAAAGCTGTTTGAGGAGAAAGGTGTAAGTAACTGCATCTGGGTTGGTGATGGTTGGCTATGTGTCACCGAGTCAGTTCTGACTCATTGTGATCCTGCATAGAGTTTCTGAGACTGTAAATCTTTGTGAAAGCAGAAAGCATCTGGATTAGGGGGTGTGATAGTTAAGGTTTTGTGCCAATTTGATGGGGGCAAATTTGGATTCTCAGGGGTTTCTCAGTTAAGAGGTAGCAATCTGTCATGTTGAAATATACTATAATGCAATCACCCAATATGAGATCTGATGTGATCAGCCCTTATCTGAAGTAATTATTCTCTGTATTATAAATCCTCAGTTCTCTGATGTTAATGGGAGTCCTGGTGTGGCGCTATGGGTTGATGCACTGGACTGCAAGGTTGGTTTGAATAGAAAGTTTGGCAATTCAAGCTCACAAGCCGCTCCTAGGAAACCCTATACAGGGTTGCTATGGGTCGGAACTGACTTGTGGCATTTAACAACAGTGATATTAATGAGGTTAGATGCAATCTACAGGATTAGATTTTATATCTCAATCTCTTTTATATATAAAAGGAAAGAGAAGTGAACAGAGAAAGAAGAATCTACTACCACCAAGATAGAAGGTTTGGGAGTGGAGTGCATACTTTGGATCTGAAGCTCCTATTCTTGAAGCTTCTAGATCCACGACAGGAAGATTGATACCAAGACATATGGAGATTTCAAAGGACTACTTGGCCTACAGATGCTTAAAGGAGACACGGCCCTTTCTCCAAAATCAACAAGAGAAAGCCTTCCTCTAAAGCCAGCATTTTGGATCAGGAATTCTAGCCTCCTAAATGGTGACAAAGGAGCTCTGGTAGCGTAGTGGTTACAAATCAGGCTGTGAACCTTAAGGTCAGCGGTTTGAAACTACAAGCCGCTCCACGGGCCAAAGATGAGGCTTTCTACTCCCGTAAAGATTTACACCCTCGGAAACCCTGTACAGTGTCGCTATGGGTCGGAACCAACTGGACGGCACTTAACAACAACAACAACAAATGGTGACAGAATAGATTTCTGGTTGTTAATGACATCTACTTGTGATGTCTGTTACAGTACCCAGCTGTCTTAGGTTGGGTTCTCTAGAGAAGCAAAACCAGTGAAACATATGATGGTGGTCTGACTCATAGAGACCCTGCATAGGATTTATGAGGCTGTAAATCTTTATGGGAACAGAAAGTCTTATCTTTCTCCTGTGGAATGGTTGGTAGTTTTGAACTGCTCACCTTGAAGTTAGCAACCTGACTCATAACCACTGCACTACCAGAGCAGTTCCTACATATGTATATATAAAGAGAAATTTATATTAAGAAAATGGTCCACACAGTTGGAGAGTTAGGAGAGTCCCCAGTCCAGGTCAGATGAATCAAGATCATCAGGTTAGATGACAAACAGGCAGGCAGGCAGGCAGGTCATAGTTCAGGTCACTGGCTCAAGACCAAAGAACTGGAGGTCAGAGGACAAGTGAGATGCAAGATCCAGACGCAGCAGACCTAAGCTTTGTCTGAATGTCTGATATATTGGAAGCAAGCCACACACCTGAGAAAACATCCTTTCAGTTGATTGGGTTGCTCATAGACAACCTCATCATAGTGCTAATTACATGATCTCATTATGGGAATAACTACTTCTCAATTAAAAAAACCACTGAGAATCCTGACCCAGTCAAGTTGACAAAAAAACCTTAACTATCACAATAACGGGCTGGGGGGCAATGTGAATACTCAACACTAAGAAGGAATCTACTAAACTACTCTGGGCCCTTGGGGAGATGGCAGGACGGGATAGGAAAGCTCATGCTGAACCCTGAAGTTTAGATCCTGGGCACTAGAACTCTGGATCTACAGGGATTCCTGTGTCCTAGCAGCAGCGCACCTATTCCTCCCAATCCTTCTCAGGGAACATTCAAGCTGGGAAGATAACAAAGAATAACCACGTAGCTTGAGAACACCTTCCCCAATGACTCTGCTTGCTGAAGATCCTGGTATTCCCAGAGTCCATGAGTGATGAAGAAGGTCCTAGAAGGAAACAAAGAAAGTATCTAAAATAAGTTCCTCTAAAACATGGCACCGAGACTTTGGCTCCATAGACAAAGCGAAGTAGACAGAATGGAAACTACAGGAATGTGGTCAAAATAGACAGAGTGATGTAAAGCTTTAAGTCCATACTTTTTCATTGTTCCCTATCCCCCTTGAAGTTTATACAATTCCTATTTGATACATTGTTTAAAGCTCCACAGTGGTGAAATGTTTTTGTGCTCAACTCTTGCTGTAGGATAACTACTAATCTGCTAATCACAAGGTCAGTAGTTCAAGCCCATCAACTGCTATTTGGAAACCTTATACAGGGTCACTGTGAGTTGGGACCAACTCAACAGCACTTAACAATATCAACAACAGCAATAATAATTAACCTAAAAATTGGTGGTTCAAACCTACAGGAGAACCTCAGAAGAAAGGTCCAGTGGTCTGCTTTTGTTAAGATTATAGCCAAGATAATTTAAGGAAACAGGAGTACACTATCCTTCTTGATACACAGTAATAAATCTTGAAGTGGTTATATTTTATGTTTTGTTATTTAAGTCCTTACTAGGTTAAGGTCAAAGTGTGAGTTTTGAGGAGACTGGATACTTTGGCTCTTTGTGACTCAAGAAGACAATATAGCTTTTTGCTTCTGTGGGAAACATGGGTCTATTTAAATTAGGCACTTGATTTCTCTTCAATCCTCATTTTTTTTTTTCCCAACATGAATTATTCAGCATGAGCAAGAAATAAATTCCATATCATCTATGGATATATCTCTTTGAATAATATTTGCTTAGGTCAAGGAACTACTTTTAAAAAATTATACTTTACTACCTATGCAGACTGTAAAAAATTCAGTTCCAGTGTACCTTATGAACTTGCTATTGTTACTATGCTTGTTAAAACTTAGTTTTTAAAACCATCATTTTACACAGGGGGAAGCAGGTCACTCTGCTGACATGCTTATAAATGATGCAGAGGAAATTGAAATACAAAACATAAAATCTGAAATTTATTTTGCAGACATAATCTAAATATATTGTTCTTTTGTTCTTCAATTTTAAAATGAATCTGGGAAAGAGCAATTAAAGTTCAGGGACCTGGTTTTTTTTCTTGCCTCCACATAACAGCTATAAAATGTTGGTTAAAATATTTAACTTATCTTAGCCTCAGTTTCCTTTTCTCCTAAATAAAAAAACTAGCTCTAAGCCTGAATTGGAGTCTGGTGTGGTGCTATAGGATAAGCACTGGACAGCTAACTGTAAGGTCAGTGGTTCAAATCCACCAGCTGCTCCTTGGAACATTATACAGGGTCGCTATGAGTCAAAACCGACTTGACAGCATTTAACAATAACAACAACAACAAACCTCAATTAGCTTTTGACTATCTATGAAATTAATTTTACTTAGAGGCCTTATAGCCATATTACTAATCAATGTTTTCTTTGATGCCAACATTTTATTTTAAGAGAAAAATTCTGGCTAACGGTGTAATATGATATAGTTTAACTGTAGTTGCATTTCAATTCAATGTGATTTAGAATGGTAAGTTTTATCTCTACTGAAGAAAAAATAGGATTATTGAAGAACTATTCTTTCTTTTATGCATTCTCAATCTTTCCTTGTAATGAAAGACAGGTTATAAAGTAATTTTGTTTGTTCTCCAATGAATTGTTGTTGTTGTTAAGTGCTGTTGAGTCAGTTCTGACTCATAGCAATACTGGGAGCAGCTGGTGGGTTTGAACTGCCGACCTTGCAGTTCAAACTAACTTTGCAGTTAAGTGCTTATCCTACAGCACCACACTAGGACTCCTCTACTGTGAATAGTAAAGTAAATATATAGTATCAAAGATATTAGAACCAAATAATGCATGAGATATTGAAGTTGAGGAAACTTATAATTGAATGATTTTAGGTGGTTTAAGGGATTGCTGGTCTTTTCATTCTTAGAATCATTTAAATATCCTGCAGATCAGAGGAAAATATAGTAAAGTATTATCTGTGAATTAACTTAACAGTAGAACCCAGTAGAAATATATGGTAAATAAATACAATGTCAAGTTAGAAAAAATGTTGTAGTTTCATGTTGTTGGTTTGCAAATTGAATTTTTACATAAAATTTACACTAAATGGAACCTCATTATCTAGTGATGAGGTCCAGTATGATCCAAATCATTAAAATCACTGTACTGCTTAATGATTCACTAAGTGATACTGCAGTGCCATAAATTTAGCACTAGTTTCATGATTCAAAACACCAGACTGAGACACCAGCAAATCGTATGTGGATCATTAAATTTACAATGAATGTCAGAGATGAAATAAGGGGGAAAAAACACTTTGAGAGATAGGGATAATATGTGCTCTAAGGTGACATACATCAAGATAAATGATCTTATACCACTTGTGCTTCGATAATAATGGGGGGTAGTTTTTTTTTGTTATTCCACATTTCATAATTTCTAGAGGGGCTGGAAGTCTAAACTCCTACGAATTAAAGCAGCTGTCACTTTTGCCTACCCTGTGATCTGTTTCGTTTATATTGATAATATATACATTTATATATGCCATTACATTTTAAACTTAGCTGAGTTAGCCTAGACATTATAGATAATCTAATTTCTATCATTTTAGTCCAAAATGATTTTTATGGTTGGATGAAATTTGGACTGGTATTACATGAAATTTACCAAGAATGGGACATTTAATTCCAAAATCTTTAATGAAGTTGCTTTAAATCATTCCCTCAAAATAATCTTAGCATTATCTTAGTATTTATTCTCCAAGATTTGATTGTTTAATAATCTGTCATTGCAATTTATAAAACATACAATTAAATATGCTAAATATATTTCAGATCATCCCAAATCTTGTTTTTTTTTTGTTGTTGTTGTTTAGAATCCATAGTGAAGGTACATCGTGATTATATAGGACTTAGAACAAGAAAGGCAAAATGCTTCTTTGGACCAAAAACATTTTCCCACAGGCCTTTGGTGTGCCAGGAACTTCAGTAGCACAGTGGTCAAGTGCACAATCTGCTGATCCAAAGACTGGAAGAATGAAGCCACGAGCAGGCTCCATGGGAGAAAGAGAGAGAGAAGGCTGCAGATTTCTAGTCTTGGAAACCTTATGGGACAGTAAAGCAAGGCATGTTATTTGTTGTTTTAGTGCCATCACATCAGTTCTGACTCGTAGTGACTGTATATAGGGTTTAGAAGGACCGGCTGGTGGGTTTGAACTGCCAACTTTGTCATGGTAGTCCAGTGCTGATCCTACAGCATCATACCAGGACCTAATTATATTATGGATTTAATTGCATCCTCCAAACTATCTGTCAATCTGGCTAGACCCTGATCCTCAATATTATGTAATTATCCTCATTTTGTGATCTGATGTAATTTTCCCATGTTTTGTACATCATAACCTCTGTAATGTTAAAGAGGCAGGATTGGTTAAAGGCAGTTATGTTAATGAGGCAGGATATAAACTACAGGATGAGGTTGCTTCTTGAGTCAATCTCTTGATAAATGTAGTTGGTGGTAAGTGCCATCGAGTTGGTTCTGACTCATAGCGACCCTGTATAGGGTTTCAGAGAAGCAGCTGGTGAGTTTGAACTGTTGACCTTGTTACTCATGCTGATCTTTTGGTCCAGTGCTTATCCTATAGTATCAAACCAGTACTCAAAAAGGGAATAAATAAGTGAGCAGAGAGAAGAGCACCAATAAAGAACTGGCAGCATAGATACTTTAGATCCATCTTTTCTATAATGAGAACCATTCAGACCCAGGAGAGGATTGATGCCAAAACACATGGAAATCACCAAGAAAGGCTGGACCTACAGATGTTGGATGAGACAAGGACCTTTCCCCAGAGCTGACAGAGAGTGAAAGCCTTCCTCTAGAGCTGGTATTCTGAATTTAGATTTCTAAACTTTTAAACTCCAAACTGGAGTTCTGGTGTGGTGCTGTGGGTTAATGTGCTGGACTGCAAGGTCGGTTTGAACTGCAAGATCATCACTTAAAACCCACCAGCCGCTCCTCGGGAATCCTATACAGGGTCAGTATGAGTCGAATGACTTGACGACATTTAACAACAACAGCAGCAAATTCCTAAACACAAATAAAATTTTGGTTTGTTAAAGCCATCCACTAGTGGTATTTCTGTCATAGCAGTCCTAGAAAACCAAGGGTCTGTTTAACACTGAGAATCATAACGAATAGCTACATGGTATCTCTAACACATTGCATAAGCCAACAGTGTTATTTCTTGTCAGAAAAACCTTAGTATTCACTATGTGCTGGGAATCATGAGTGCTGGCCCAAAGATCTCAGACATGCAATACTAACTTTGGATCCAGGGCAATTCATCATGGATGGAATGTACCACAATCTGTTTGTATCAATTCTCCCAGTCAAACCTTGTGAAATATCAGAACAGACCTTGCCCACATGGTGTCTCTATTAGGAAAATTGTGCTGAATAACCGCTATGGAGCAAGAATCTTTTTTTTTTTTTTTTTTGCAGGGGGTAACTATTTATATTTATCAGAAGAATTTCATGAACAACATCAACAAAAATATTAAAAGAACAAAATATAACCGAAATACTTAGGGTTATCATGGGATCTGGTCCATTTTTCTCACTAATTGTCTGTTAAAAAGTTCCAGGGAAGTAGGAGCTGTGTGCTGGTAAAGATGTGATGGAAGTCATACTCAAGCAGTGCGTCTGGCATCTAGCCCAGCATGGAGAGGATGACTTTCCCTCAGGAGACAACAATAGTTTGGTTCTGGCTACTGGGCTCGGTAGTGGAATATTGAGAAGGAAATGATTCCATCTGTAAAAACAAAAATGCTTTTGAATTCTGCTGTTGTGGAGGAAAGGTCTAATTGAATGATGAGAGGACCATTTTTTTTCAAAGTAAACATGTAATATTGATTCATATTCTTAACCTTTGGGATCTTCTCCACTTACCTCAGGGATATGAAATTTTATTCAAGTTGATTAAATACTTAGACTTTTTTTTTTTTTTCCTTTTGGAAAGTGTATTATTAGCAGTAATCATAAAAATGAATTTGTACAGTCTTCCCCTTCTCCTGACATTTATGAAGGTCTTGGACTCTCTGAGTCAAACATGGGACAACAAACAAATCAAACACCAAAAGACCAAAGGGAACTATAAAAAGAAATGTATTCACTTTGTCCTTGAAACTAAGAAAACAATTTCTAGAAAAAACAGGTTATGAAAACTGGCTAGTACATTCTGTCAGCCCATGTATGGCCTGTTATCTAGAAATTGCTTATAGCGGAGGGGTAGAGATCGTTAGAAAAGAAGATGAAAAGTGCTATTGTAGTCTTCTATAATAAGCCTAAGGACAAGATTGTAAAATGTGGCAGTTTAGTAAGGTTTTGAGACAAAACAAATGTTATAGAACATTTCACTGCTGATCCTGAAGTCTACCTCTGGCCAAAGTTTGGGGTCTGAAAGAATTTTCCCTTTTTCTTCTCTGTCTCTGAAATTTCTCCTAATTCTTACAAGAAGCTCAACATTTATAAACGTTCCAGATTTATGCGCCTTTAATAAAAACTTACATTCCTGTATCAGTACTAGATCCAGGTTAGAGGGAAAAGCGGCTATTATTTTGGAAAACAGAAAGAGCTAAGGGAGTATTCTATTCAGTCATTCAGAGACAGTGGATCTCCTAAGCACTCCTACACTTCAGGTTTGGATTTTCCATGACAAGGATATGGAAAAAGTTATCAGCATTGTGTCTCCACATTCTCTCCTTGGGGACCTAATGATCTGGAACAAAGAAGAGGTGAGTTAGCTGTGTTAAAATGTTCACAGATGAAACTTGAAAACATTAAATTAAGTGAAATAATCAAATATGATTCTACATATAGGAAGTACCTGCAATAAACACATTTGTAGAGACAGAATATAGATTAGATGTTCCAAGTGACTATGTAGGTGGGAAGGAGAAGTCTTTGCTTAATGGGTACAAATTTCTGTTTGAGGGTATGAAAAAGTTTAGTAATAGATGGTGACAATGTTGATGCTGCTGAATTGTACATTTTAAAATGGTTAAGTGGCAGATTTCTTCACAATGAAATCAAATTTATTTAAAAAAATATGTTCACAGAGACAGACTTTTGTTTCACTGGTTTTGGTGGGGAACTGTGAAAAGGTACTGGCTAACATGTTCCTGCACTAATATGGTGCAGCCCATGCTCCCACAAAAATTTACAGTCTCATAAACTCTATACAGTCTTTACTGCACATAACAACAATGCTTTATAAGGAACTACAATAGAGGACTCAGACAGGTAACAGTTTTCGTCTGCAATCCAGGACTCCCCATTGGCAACCATATAGCATGAATACAGAAATGAGAGCACGTGGGCAATCCTGGGACTTGACGTGCCAGGTGCTGCGAGGACACTAGAGGATAGGAGTTGAATAGAGGATGCGACAGAAACTCAGAGGAGTCTGCAGCACCAACAAGAGTCATCGTTAGTTGCTGTCAACTTGGCTCCAACTCATGTAACTATTGAGTCAGTTCCGCCTCATAGTGACCACGTATAGGGTTTTTGAGGCTGTAAATCTTTACAGAAGCCAAAAGCCTCATTTTTGTTTTGAAGATGGCTGGTAGATTCAAACTGCTGACCTTGCAGTTAGCAGCCCAACTCATAACCCACTGTGCTACCAGGGCTCTGGATCCTATATTGTTGTTGTTGTTATGTGCCGTGAAGTCAGTTCCAACTCATAGTGACCCTGTACAGGGTTTCCGAGGCTGTAAATCTTTACAGGAGCAGAAAGCCTCATCTTTCTCCCGCAGAACAGCTGGTAGTTTCGAACTGCTGACCTTGCAGTTCTCAGCCTGATTCGTAACCACTATGCTACCAGAGCTCCTTCTGGATCCAATATACATAACAAAATGTTTTCTAGTTGTATGCCATTTTCATGATCTTTGCTGTGTTTGAGTCCATTGTGTTGTGGTCTACAGAATTTTCATTGGTTAATTTTTGAAAGTAGATCCTCAAGTCTTAGTCTAAATACTCTGCTGAAACCTGTCTGGCTGGTATTTGAAATATTGGTGGCATAGTTTCATCATCAGAGCAACACATAAATCACAAATATACTGACAAATGGGTGGTGGAGCAAGAACAGAAGAGCGGTCAAATCCACAGGATGGGATACCAAGTGAGGACCAAGCCAAAAAAGAATGAGCCACTAGCTCATCAGCTACACGTATTAGCTGTAGAGTGTAACAGAATGTCCATACGTAAGAATGAACCAGTCATTCCATGGAGGATGCCATCCAGAAAATGTATAGCCAAGAGCTAGTTCAAGTCCAAGAAAACCAAAACCTAGTTGCTCTTGCTTCAGTTACAACTCATGATGACCCCATGCATGTCAAAGTAGAACGGTGAATCTTATGGTTTTCAATGGATTTAAAAAAAAAAAGTCCATCAAACTTTCCTTCCAAGGAACCTCAGGGAGGATTCGAACCTATGGCATATTTGCTAGCATTTGAGCATGTTAATCATTTGTACCACTCAGAGACTGCAAATTTAAGTGGTCTCATTAATCCCAACACTAAGAAATGTATTGTTGTTCTCACCCATATACCAAGACATTGTTTTGTACTGCAGCAAGAAAGGCCGAGGAGACTCTAATGACTGAGTAATCATCTTTCAAGGACAGATTGAAGCCAAAAGAAAGTCTTTCAAGTATTGACTTAGATGAAGATTTAAGACAAATTGAACTAAATTTAATTTTCCCTCCATTACTCAGTTGGTTGGAACTGCCCTGAAGAAGATCAAATCAGTTATAAAGGAGCCCTATTTTCCTTGTATATTTGAGTTGTAATGTCACAAATATATGTGGCAGAAAATATAATCGTACCAATGGTAGTAGTTTACTATAGATTGTAACTCAAGGTGGGGGGGGGGGGCGGGAAGCTGCATTTCTTTGAGTTTAAACAAAGCTGGAGAGACCAGTGGGATGGACTTTCTACAACTAGGTCATTAGGATGGAGGCCAACAGAATATGTTGCCCAGACAAAGCCTTGAGGTACCATAAAGGAATACATATGTCTAGCTTGCAGAGTATATGCAACCACATAATTATTAAGCCACTGGTAGAAAATTTCAGTCAGAAAATAAGAGCATTTGGGATGAATGACTTCTCAGTAAATGTCTGGCGTGTGTCTGAACGATCTGTTTCTCCAACACTGTGAGCATTGACTATCCATAAAAAGCTCATCATGGTCAGAAACAATGTTCGTTCAGCTGTTGGTCAACAATATAAACAGCTTTGTTTAGATCAAGTCTTCCATCTCTTTAATGTCATTCCAGTGCTTAATATATTTTAAATACTAATGCCCTTTGACTGGGGAAATATCTTTCTGTTGATCTCTCTTTGAATTGTGAGTTGTTCCCTTTGCCTCAAAGAAAATGCTGGCTGTATTTTTAGTTCTGGAATAAGAAGTTGTGTTTCATCATTTTATGAAGTTTTAACTTTATTCAGTGAACTGGCTTCCTATCTTTTGCAAGTAGTGATGAGACATAAATAAGGGAGTGATATAGTCAGGGGAGGGAAGGCAAAGAAAGATTAGTATAATAATCCCCCTTTTAGTGTTGTTTTTACTGTTATTGTTAAGTGCCACCCCGTCGGTTCCAACTCAGAATGACCTTGCATAGGGTTACTGAGAAGTGGCTGATGAGTTTGAACCACTGTCCTTGAGATTCAAATCAGTATATTCATTTATTCAGGTTTCTATTTTTACACATATCAACGGTTTCTGAAATTTTATAAGACCTTGAAATATTTTCTAAAATAAAAATGGATTCCTTCAAGGATATTATCTATATAACCTCTTTCAATTTAACTGCCCTTTTAGTTGGGGGTTCAAAAAAACAGGTCCCATTCAGATAATCCTCACTATGAACCACCAATCAATAGACTATCTATGAGGTACTAAGAAGATACAGTTTCTAGCTCCCATGTTACAGAAGCTGCAGACAATGAGGAACAACACATTTTTTTAGCAGAAGGAGATTAGGGTGACTGGGAGAATTGATGAAAAATGGTAGAGAGAGATTGTCATGGATTGAATTATCTCTCTCCCCCCCCCTTCCCGCCCCACCCCAATATGTGTCACCTTGACTGGACCGTGATTCTCAGTGGTTGGGCAGTTATGTGATGATACCACATGACATGATCTGATGTGATAAACCAATAAGAGGATTAATGGTACAACATACCACCCTTAATCCCACCATGCTCTGACCCACTGTGCAGGAGATTCCCAACACCTTTTAAAAGATGTTATAGATATGAACAGGAGACGTGGACCTTTCTCCAGAACTGGTACTCTGAATTTGGATTTCTAGCCTCCTAAATTGTGAGGGAATACGTTTCTGTTTGTTAAAGTCATCCTTTTGTGATATTTCTGTTATAGAAGCACTAGATAACTAAGGCAGAATTTGGTACCAAGAATGCGGTGCTGCTCTGACAAATGCCTAAAATGTGGAAGTGATTTTAGACTTGGATAATGAACAGAGGTTACAAGAGTGCTAAATTGTCTAATAATAAAATCTTAGATTACCTAGAAGAGACTGTTGGAATTATGGAGGTCAAAGGCAATTCTATGAGGGCTCAGAAGGAAGTGAAAAGAATTGTAAGATTTGTAACACGAGATGGTACAGATGGTGAGAAGCAGCAGCAGAGAAATTGCATCAGTAGAACTAAGAAACCAACATAAGACTGCACAGAAGTTGACCCACTTAGATAAGTGAGAGAGTTGATCACCTTTATTAGAAAGCTTCCTGATGGAGTGGGGTGTTTCCAGGCACTTGGTGAAATTTGGCTTTTTGATCCACAAAGTGAGAAAGTTGAGTGTCTTCTGGCTAAGGTTAAGTGGTGTGCCTCTGGGCACTTATCAGTAGAGTTAAAGAGTTTTGTAATATTTGCCAGAGAAGAGCAGAGACCAGGTTGACCTTTTCTAGAGATCAAAGAGCACAAGAAACAGAGCTGCCTCAGTTTCGAAAGGTAGAGCCATGCCTCTAGACTTTCAAAGGGTAGAATCATGACCTCTGGGATTTCTAAGGATGGGGCCACTTTTTATTAAGTCTCAAGGAGTCAGTTTCCTCACCAACTCGAATCTGGAGTGTGGGACTGCTGTTAAAACGGGGCTTCTGTCCAAAGTTGAGGGAGTGGGGCTGCCATGCTTAAGGGAGCAGAAGAATGAGGATTACTGGGACTGAGAGGGTGGGATCACCACTCAGATGGTCTAGGATGATGGTGTTGCCCAAAGCAAAGGAAACAGAGTTGCCATTCCATGGGGTCTGGAAGGTAGAGCTGAAACCCAGGATTTAGCAGCGTCTATGACTCGACGGCACTTAACAACAACAGCAACTGAGAATCCAGAGTACATGGCCAACACCCAGAGTCTGGAGTGAAGTGCCGCTGCCTAGATGGTCTCAGAGAACAGAGGATTATTTTCAAGCCATAAAAGCTAATATAAATTGTTCTTTTGCTTTTTTAAATTGCTTGGAGGCTATTATCTCTTCTTTCCTTGCGATTACTTCCATTTGTAATGGAAATGTCTACCTTGTAGCTTGTTCCACCATTGTATTTTGGAAGTAAATAAATTGATTCTAGATTTACAGATTAAGAGAATCTTTGTTTTAGGTTGGAATTCAAACTTGGAAGACTTTTGAGATGACATGATGGAATGAAACTGTTTTGAAAATAGCAAGGATTTTTTTTTTGCCCAAGTTTGGAATGTTATGGATTGAATTGTGTCTTCCTAAAAAACATGTAGCTTGGCTGGACCATGAGTTTTGGTGGTTTGGCAGTTATATGATGGTCTCCCATCATGTGATTTTATGTGATAAACCAATAAAATCTGATGTTAGGAGATTTCCAAGGGTGTGGCATGCAACACGTTTCACCTTACAAGGGATAATAGCAGAGAGACATAAATAGAGAAACAGGGACCTGCTACCACCAGGAAAGAAGAACCAGGAGTGGTGTGGAGTGTGTCTTTTGGATCTAGGATTGCTGCAGTGTGAAGATCCTAGGTCCAGGGAACAATCAAAGTCAAGATAAATGAAGATCTTTCTTGCAGTCCAGGAGCGGAGGACCCTGGGACCATCAAGGGAGAAGAGCAGTGTGCGAGACCTTATCCAGAGAAGTAGTGATGCCAGAGATGGAGGCAAAGACAAATGATGAGGAGAGATGGAGCGGCTGGGGACTCTGGACTTAGGGAGGTAGAGGAACTATGTGCTGATGGTCGGGGGGCAGGCTTGCAGGGTGTACTCTTTGGTTGTTTAAATGGCCATATATTCCTGAGTGTTTCAGCGTACATCTTAAAACAAAACAAAATAATAGAGGGAATGGAAGCAAATGCTGTAGAGTGATGATGCATGGAGGGGATTATAATCATTGCAATGAAACAAAAATACAGTAGGATGAATGTAAAGCTGATGTTTTCCCTTTTAACTTTTCCTTCATTTCCCGTTAAAACTTTAAAAAAATAATTAGTTGCTTTAAAAAAAAAATACATGAAGCTGTTTATGGAATGCTGGTCCTATAGATGAAGATCTTTAAGGAATGCTGGTCCTTTAGATGCTGAAAGGAGACATTGACCTTTTCCAAGAGCCAGTCCTCTGAATTCAGACCTCTAGCTTCCTAAACTGTGAGGGCACACATTTCTGTTCACAGATCCCTCCTCTTATGGTATTTCTGCTATAACAGCACAAGATAATGAAGACAGAGATAAAACATGGACAAATTTTCTTCTTACACATAATATTAAAAAGAGCTTGAAAAAGGAGTTAGATGCCCTGAGCTTAGCCCTTATAATGCTTCCAATGCTGTGAGTTTGACCATGTCTAATTTTCAACATCTCTAAAGTAATCACTGATTACATTTAGTTGGTGTGAGAATCTATGGAGCTAAAAACCTGTGAAAATACTAGTCATTACCACACAATCATGAAACATTAACTATATTACAATGAATGAAATTATCTAATATTTTTGCATTTCATTCTCAGATAATTCTACATAGCATGACCGTCTTTATATTCCATTGTCTACTAAAAATCAACTTTTCATCAGATTGTAATGACCAGGACAGGTTAGGGTGTATTTCTTACCATGGTGGGAAGAACTTTTATATTTCCCATTTTTCTTAAGTAAAAGGAACCCAATATCCCCATCTATGTCCAGTCTATGACAACGTATTGACTGTTAATAACCTTGACATTGTTATTCTTCTTAGAGAAAAAGAGACTTGATGACGTCTTTGTTCAATTTCACCTAAACACTAGTCCTGCCCCGTGCTCACAGTAAGTGTCATTGGTAGAGAATTGTCCAGGAGGCATTTGGTATGTAAATGTTCTAATTAGATCAATGTAAAAGAGCAGTCGTACATTCTGTTATAGCAGTATGTCTGGTTCCATTAATAAAACCTCCTGAAGGCATGCACTACTAGTTTTCTCAATTAGTTTGTCCCAGATCATTTCATCTCCAGGAAGGGAGGGTAGGAAGAACAGAATGAGAGGGTGAAGGGAGGTGGAAAATTTACAGGTATTTTTTTCCAACTTAGAATACTTCCTAAATTTGTCTCTTATTCCATTAGATTGGCCTTTAGAAAAACATAATGCCTGCAAAGTAATGGAGGCAAAAATAATTGGAACACTACTATCTCTCTTCGTCTTTCCCTGTTGAAATAAATGCCTTCTCCTAATTCTCCTTTTCACTTTCCTGAGAAAGTATCATTGCATAACATGCCTAGCACAATGTTGGACACATAAAAGTTGTTCTCTGCTCTTTCTCAAAGTAGATCAGATGGTGCAGTGGTTAAGTACTTAGCAGATAAACTAAAGGTCAGTGATTCAAACACACCAATTACTCTGCAGGAGAAAGATGTGGCAGTCTGGTTCCATGAAGATTTACAGCCATAAAAACCCTATGAGGCAGTTCTACTCTAATCTATAGGGAATTAGAATAGAATCTAATTGGTATTAGCTTGATGGGAAAGGGGATCCCCTTCTCAAACATACAGCATGTTCCAGGCCTCTGAAAATTTAGAGGTGTTGAACACTAAAGAATATATAGGAAATCTCTTTTTCTCTAAGAAAGATAGCAGTGTCAAGGTTAACAGTTAATAAACTAAGCATAGATGGGGGATATCAAGTTCCTTTTACTTAAGAAGGATGGAAAATATGAAAGTTCTTCCCACCCTGATTAGAAATTCATACTAACCTATCCTGGCCAATACAATCGGATGAAAAGTTGATGCGTATATTTGAGGACCCAGTGTAGCAGATATGAGGGCTTTTTTTTTTTAAATTACTTTTTATTATGAATTGGGTATAGGTTTATAGAGAAGATCAGCTTCTTATTTAATAATGAATACAAATTTTGTTTTATGCCATTGATTGCAATTCCTATAATGTAGTATCACGTATTGTATCCCACTTCCTCCAAGTATTTCCTGTTTCCATTATCCCTCTTTCCTAACCCTTCTCAACTTTGTCCTTGGGTAAATGCTGCCCTTTCTATTGCAAATGTTTGAGTATTTTAAGCTATGTGCACCTTCCTAGTGTTATTGTTCCCCTTAATGTTGTTATTTAAGTGCTGTGGAGTTGGTTCTGAACCACAGTGACCCTGTGTAAGGTTTTTGAGGAGCGACTGGGGAACTTGAACAACTAACCTTGTGGTTCAAACCGACTTTCCCATCCAGCTGAAAATTGAGCCATAAGTGTGAGCTCATTTCCAGACCTGAAGAGTGATTCAGGGTCATAGTGTCAAGAGGATTTTTTTTTTTTTTTTTTTTTAAATCTTCTGGAATTTGAGAGAAACAGAGTGAGATAATGGGAGTGTATTTTTTCCCTAGGACTGTTGTAACAAAATACCCAGAACAGAAACTAACTGTATCACAGTTCTGGAGGCTAGAAGTCTGCTGGGCATATTCCCTCTCACTTTTGTCAGGGAAAAGTCTGTCTTGTCTCACTCAGCTTCCAGTAGCCTCAGGCATTTCTTGAATTCCTTCCTCTGTGTCTCTGTCTCTTCCTGGTGTGGTTCTGTTGGATAAGCACTGGATTGTGAACCACAAAGTTGGTGGTTCAAACCCACCAGCTGCTCCTTGGAAACCTTACACAGTGTCACTATGAGTTGAAATTGACTTCATAATAACAACAACATGAGGACACTGTTCAGATTGGATCCACCCTACTTCATTGACTTCTCATTATCTGAACAGATGATGACATCTTCAAACCCCTTATTTCCAGACAAGGTCACATTCACAGGTACCAGTGGTTACAATGTCAACATATCATCTTAGGGAACACAATTCAATCCATAAAGGTAGGTAAAAATTTACCACAGAACACAAGTACTGTGTTGTGCTATTTGATGCTTTACTGTGCTTCGCATCTTTCCTTCACACAGTGTTTTTCTAATAATTTCCCTTACTGTTTGAGTGTAAGCACTGACTTAACATTGTTTTTAACCTCCTCCCTTCCAAGAAGCTCCCCAATAATTAAGACTCTATTGAGAAATGGGAAGAGAAATAAGAGGTTGACCAGTGAAGAAACAGGAAGTTAGGGCAAAGCTGAGGATATTCAGAAATCTAAGAACATACTTATAGATTCTAAGCAGTCATAACATATCTGAGAAACCCAAACTATTTGCTTTAATAATGAGTCTAGACTCTCACATTTTTTTCTGCTATTTGTCTTGAAACATAAACTTAACTGGTATAAGAAGATCATAGAATTGGAATCAGAAGAAGTGAGCATTAGTCTGACTTTACCACTTCCCAATTGCCTACATTATGATCACTTATCATCTCTGTTACTCAGTTTTCCCGGAGTCTTTGTCAATGCCTTCAATGTACTTTGAACTTCTTCATTCAGTATTGTTTGCTCTTTAACATATGCTACCTCTTGAAATGGCTGAATATCGACCATTTCTTTTTGGTACAGTGACTGTGTATTCCTTCTATCTTCATTTGATGCTTTCTGAATCATTCAATATTTTTCCTTCAATAGCACAATTCTTAGCTTGAATTTTTTTTTTTTATTTCCCTCAGCTTTAGAAATACTGAGTGTGTTCTTCTCTTTTGATTTTCTAACTCCCAAGTCTCTTCACATTTCGTTATAATATTTGACTTTGTCTTCTCGAGCTGACCTTTGAAATTTTTTGTTCAGCTCTTGTACCTCCTCATTTCTTCCATTTGCTTTAGCATCTCTACACTGGTGAGCAAGTTTCAGAGTCTCTTCTGACTTCCATTTTGGTCTTTTCCTTCTTTCTTGTCTTCTTAATGACTTTTTGCTTTCTTCTGGTATGATGTTCTTGATGTCATCCACAGCTATCCTGCTTCTTCTGTCTTTAGTGTCTAATGCATCACATATGTTCTTCATATGATCTCTAAATTCAGGTAGGGTATATTTAAGGTCACATTTTGGCTTTCATGAACTAGTTTTAATTTTCTTCAGCTTCAGCCTACATTTCCATATGAACAATCAGTGGTCTGTTCTACAGTTGGCCCATACTGTTGTTTTGGTTGATGATATAGAGCTTTTCCATTGTCTCTGAAGATGTAGTCAATTAGATTTCTTTGTATTCCATCTGGTGAGATCCATGTGTATAGTCATCTTTTATGTTATTTTAAAAAAGATACTTGGAACAATACAGGGAGAGAACAAACAACACGGACGATAGGGTAGAAAAGCAGTGAGAAGCTCCATATCAACAACACAGGAAAATGGACCAAGCAGGTTCAGGGAATGGTCTCAGAATTCTGAACCACATATAAAAGAATATTTAGAAAGTTGGAAGGCTTACAGCAGTGGAATTTGTAGCAGAAGCAAGAAATCTAGTGCTTTCTAATCCAAGGTGCTCAGCTGCTCCTGGAGCCACCATCTAGGGCAAGACTGAGTGGGGGAAGAATCAAGAATCAGAGCAGTCATGGAGGCCTCACAGAACCACAGAGATAAAGGTCTGGACATTCTTTTTTTTTTTGATTTGTTCATTGGTATCTTGCTGGCTGCACACTTCCATTCCAGTAAGTAGATGGGGTGCCTGAATGAGTGGACACCCACCCTCAGAGGGTTCTATTATGCATGCACACAGATCTTGAAATTAAAACTGACAGTTTCCACTTATAACCAAATGACAGTGTAAATTGGCCACATCCGGTCCTGAATGGTTTATCACTAGGAAAAAGGCCTGAACATGGGTTGTGGAATGAGACAGGCAGACTAAAATGGAAACAGGCTGAAAATTAAATACTGAGTTACATCATAACAACCAACTGTGGCATCTTGAAATTTTCCAGGAAGGAGAGTGAAAAGGGAAGCCTGTCTCCTGATCACATCTACCTGGAGGCAATCAGAAAGCATAAAAAATATAAAAACACACAACCATCTAAGTATTAAGGCCACAGCTAACTGCTGAATATGCCCAAGAAACAGAAACAGATAACCATA
>NW_006408581.1:14821399-14823193 GCF_000296735.1 Chrysochloris asiatica | reverse complement strand
CTGTCAATCAAATATGATGGTGTAATCAAAGCATTCCAGGATAAACAGAAGCTAAGAGATTTTGACTTAGCCAACGCTGCGATGAAAAACATCCTAAAGGGAGTTCTGTGGACTGAGAACCAACAAGAACAGACAACAACCAGAGACTGATGTACATGGCAGCACCACAGACAAACGGAAGAGTTGAGAACAGAACAAAACTATAAGAACAAACTCAGAGGATCTGGGAGGTCAGTCTATGATCAAAATAGTTACAATGTGAAAGAAGGTAAACACATAGGAACAGAGATCCAGTTGGTGAGAAGGTCAGGTAGATTACAAAATAAAATAGACTGTCTTAAATGGAGGTACAAGTTAATGGAATATAAGGTCAACCCAACAGTGGGGTTGGCATGGGGGCTTAGTGGGAGATAGAGGAAGGTGACAGTAAAGAACAGGGTAAGGCAGACACATCATGTTCAAGTATTGGGGAGGGCAATACAAGAAGGGTGAGGAGGTAGAAGAACAAGATAAATAGGGGAATAATGATACAGGTTTGCATGGGCTAAATGGTACAGAGGTAAATAGTGATACATGCTCAACCTTGGAACAACAGGTCTCTGTGATACAGGGATCTAGACATAGTTTGAAGAGGGGAAATAATACTAAGATGCTTGACTATCTTATGTATATTGATTTCCCTTGCCTACTGTTGCAAAATAGACACTTGAGTGGTATAGAAAGGAATGTCGGGAAACATGATTACTTCATATCAAGAAAACTTGTAAGTCCATCTTCAGCCTATAACTGATTGGAATACCTAAAAGGGGTTCTAGAACTTTCCCAGTGACATAGGCCTCTTGCAAAGCCTTTGCAGAATATAGGACCTTAGGTGGAATCCTGAGTCCCATCCAGAACCTTCTGAGGTGGGACATTCCCACTAGAAAGGACAAGCAGACCAACCTGGAGCAGCTAGAGAGACAGAAGATACATCTTTAAAGAAAGATCATCAGGAAAAACCCCAAACAAAAATGTCAGTATGACTGGCTACTACAAGAATAAGCAAGTTGTTTTCTGGGAAGCCATCAAGGCAAACAATCAAGTTCCTTCAGGAAAAATCCCCCTCTAAAACTGAAACCCAAAGGGAATGCATGAGCATGCATGTAAGTTTGCTGGCGACCACGTTGGTCTACTGGTGAGTGGAAGAGGGGGACAGGCAACAGTGAAGATATAGGCTGAGTTCAACCATGGTCCGAAGACTCCCATTGACCTGGAGATGAGAACGAGAAGAGGAGGGGTTGGTTAGTTGGTCCGAAGTGTGGTGAGACCTTTCCTGGTCCCATGGACAAGAACATAGCCACAGAGGGCTAGAGTTGAGAGTGATGCATCCAGCTGATATGAAGTGAGGGGAGATGCACAAGAACACCCAAACTTGCAGATAGTACCCATTTGATCTAGCTTCAATGGCTTGATAATCAGAACTCAACTAGAGGAAGATAAAAACAAAACAAAACAAAACAATTTTTGATAAAGGAAACAAGGGTAATTTGCTACAATTTAATGAACTTGACCTATCCTCATGGAGGTGGTAACTTTAAATACCAACAGAGAAGGAAAGAATCACATCAAGTATCAATGCTATCCCATCTGTACACAAATAGAGACAGGCAACTTAGACATTGGCTACTTGAAATGAGGGGGCAATAAAGTCACGAAGTGACTGGCATACAAGTTTTCAAGAGGCAGTTTAGTTTAAGAGTGGGCATTTGTTGTTGTTGTTGTTAAGTGCCATCGAGTCGGGTCCGACCCATAGCG
>NW_006408581.1:14816551-14820949 GCF_000296735.1 Chrysochloris asiatica | reverse complement strand
GACTGTAGATTCATGGGAAGAAAGGGACTAACAGATAGTGGCCAGGAGGCAGACCTGCAGAACATGGAGAATTCTATCATGTGATCTCTTGCATTGTTTCTATCACCAAGGCCATATTTTCCAACTACTGCTACTTCTTCTTTGTTTCCAACCTTTGCATTCCAATTGCCAGTAATTATCAATACATCATGATTGCATATTTGATCAATTTCAGAAGAAGTTGGTAGAATTCTTCAGTTTCATCATCACTGGCTTTAGTGATTGGTGTGTAAATTTAAATAATGATGGTATTAACTGGTCTTCCTTGTAGGTGTATGAATATTATCCTATCAGACAGGGTTGGATTTCAAGACAGATCTTGAAATTTCTTTTTGATGATGAATGCAATGCCATTCTTCTTCAATTTGTCATTCCTAACATAGTAAACCATGTGATTGTCAGATTAAGCATGTTTAATACCTGTCCATTTCATCTCACTAATGTCTAGGATATAAATGTTTATCCCATTTCAATGAGATGTCCCATTTCATGCTAAACAATTTTCAATTTTCCTAGATTCATACTTTGTAAATTCCATGTTCCAATTACTAATGGGTGTTTATAACGATTTCTCTTTGTTTTGAACTGTGCCCGGTCAGCAAATGAAGGTCCTGAAGGCTTTACTCCATTCACATCATCACGGTCAACTCTACTTTGAGGAGGCAGCTCTTCCCCAATAGTATTTTGAGTGCCTTCCAACCTGAGGAGCTTACCTTCTGGCACTATATCTGACAATATGCTGGTGCTTTTCATCATGTTTCAATATTCAATATTCTGGTGTGGAAAGTATTCCACTGCTATTTCATAAGGTTTTCAGTGACTAAATATTTGGAAGTAGTCCCTCTCTCCTTTCTAGTCTATCTTGGTCCAGAAGCTCAATTGAAACCTGTCCACTGTGGATATTTAAAATACCTATGTCCACTGTGTCCACTGTGGGTTTCCTGCTGGTATTTAATATGCCCATGACATAGTTTCCAGAGTCACAGTAGCACAGAAGCCACCACAGTACGACAAACTGAGATATGAATGGTGGATAGCATCACATACTGGATGATGAAGTAGAAAGGAAGAATGTAAATTGGAGACAGAATAGAACAGAGGAAATAGATCTGGGCTTCTTGCCTATGAAAAAAGGGGCAACCAACAACCAGTGTGGTTTGACAAGTTTGGAACAGACAAATTGACATCAAATCAGTTGTTGTTGTTGTTATGTGCCATGGAGTTGGTTCCGACTCATAGTGACCCTGTACAGCATTTCTGAGGCTGTAAATCTTTACAGGAGCAGAACGCCTCATCTTTCTCCTGTGGAACAGCTGGTAGTTTCAAACTGCTGTTCCTGAGATTAGCAGCCTGATTTGTAATCACTAGGCCGGTGGTTCCCTGATATGGTCATGGCAGTGTCCTTAATAAACAAGAAGGCTAGGTTCACTTTCTTCATTGCCCTGCTCTTTGAGCTAGCAAATATAGGGAGAAGACTGAGTTTTCTTGAGAGAAGATAAGAGGAGACATTGTAACTTTCAGGTTTCTAGTTCTTGAAGGGATAAAAATATCAAGCTTGATGAGAAGTGAGCATAAACGAGAGAAAATAGCCCTCAATAGAGTAATGGATCCAAAAGAAAGGAGGCAAGTGCTGAGGGAGAGCAGGAAAGAGTAGGAAGAATAAAGGTAAGATGGATATAAGTGAATGTTCAGGGGAAGTTAGATGAGTGAGTAAATTCGGTCTGGTGTGACAGGTTAGGGAGAGTGTGAAATGAGGAAGTCCTTGAGGAAGGAAGCAGATCAGAGATGCCCCCTGTGAGGAGACAGGCTTCTTGTGAGGGCAGATGTTCCCTGAGAGGGAGTGCCTGGTGATTAACCCAAGCACATTGTGGAGCTGTTGCTAAAAGTCTCAGGCTGCTGAGTAGACCAGGATTTCTGATAAAATGGCTAGTTCCTAGGCTAGTTCCACAGACTTTTACCCCAGCTAATTTAAGAATAATAATAAAAAAAAAAAAGTAGAAGATAAAGTCCCTGCCCTAAAGCTTAGGATCAAATTGGCGGACAAGCAAATTTCTCTCTAATTATTCAAGTTGTTTAATGATATGCTTTAACAGTTATTTTGTTACATGGCAATTAGATTCAAATGGCAAGTCAGTCACATAAATGAATATAATTAGTAGTATTTTTGCATAGTGAAATCAAGCATTTAGAGGTGGTGGTCCAGGAAGAAGAATTTGTGACTTGTAGCGCCTCTTTTGCGAAAGGGAGGGATTATCAGTTGCTCTCAATTACCTTCCTTGATGTGACCATTAGGAAGAACATTGGCTTATAGTAAGGTTACAGTATGATTTTATTTGTTTACCCTTGTCCTTGTTCCCAACAGCTTGGCATAGTGGAAGAGGAAGGCATGGAGAAAATGATGGAATGTGGGGAATGGGGATGGGTGGACAAGGTGGAAAAAGAGAGACTATAGCCATGTTACAAATTTCAGTCAGGGTTCCAACCAGTAATATATATAAACACATATATACATATGCCACACCAGTGTGTATATTGTTGTTGTTAAGTGCCATCGAGTCAGTTCTGACTCATAGCGACCCTGCATAGAGTTTTCAAGCAATGACTGGTGAGTTTGAACCGCCGACCTTGCAATTCAAATTGACCTTACAGTTTACTATTTATCCTATAGCACCACACCAGAACTCCATAGCGTTTGGTAGGTGGATTAAAACAAAACAAAAGATCTGGCAGCACAAGTCAGCTAAAGAGGAAAGGTCAGAACTTAGTGGAGTTGCTGGTCTGACATTCTTTGCCTCCTCTCTGTTCCATGTTTTCTGTGGAGATTAAATGCCACAGGATTCATCATCAAGGGTCCAAGTGAGAAGAGAAGAGCCTGCCCCGCTGACCTCAGAGAAGAAGCTAGTTTCACTGCTTGGACGTAGAGCCAGCAGGTGTTTCACCTCCACGAGCATCAGCATTTTCACCAATTATTCAATCTCTTCATATGTTGGCTTGTTTCTGAGGTTGATCATATCTCTTCACCAGTATCTGAGACCAGCCAAGAGGAGGAATGGCAAAGCTCCAGCTGGAACGCCTCACTTCACAGGGCAGAAAAATGATGAGTGACTTGCCCAAGGTCACACAGCTACTAGTTGCCATGCTGGGATCAGAGCTGAATTCCCTGGTTCCCAGTCCAACATTCTATACAGTGGTCCAAGTGTCCCTTTATGCTTTCCTGCCCTGTTCCTGGCAGATGTCACCAGTCAAGACTCTGGCAACATTTAAATGCATTAAATTAAAGTCATACTGGGTAAAGGAATTTGGATCACGATACATTTCACTGTAAGAAGTAGTTTCTTACATCTGATAACATGAAGAGTGTTTGTAAATGGAAGTATTAACTACAGCTCTACCTTTCACTAATAGCTTCTGTGTATGTCTATCCTTTCTCCCGTTTAGTTCTCCCTTCCCTCTCATTGTCTTTTCCCAGTTGGCCTATTGCTTTTCCCCTCCCCATAACCCCCTTATATGTGTATCTATTTACAGAGATAAACATACATATATATACACACACATATTATCTATAAATATACATATATACACACATACTACATGCTTGTATAAGGAACTCTGGTAGCATTGTGGTTATGAGTTGGGCTGCTAACCTCAAGGTCAGCAGTTTAAAACTACCAGTCATTCTGTGCAAGAAAGATGAGGCTTTCTGCTCCTATAAAGATTTATAGTATAAGAAATCCTATGAAGGTCGTTATGAGTTGGAACTGACTCCACTGTTTACCACCACCACATGCTTATATACGCATAAAGCCTATTTGCTTTCACTTTCCCATAACCCTCTCATACGTACATATGTGTGTGTACACATATAGAAAATATGTGTGTGTATGTATAGTTTTATGCGCAAGACTGCAAAGCCATTTGAACTGCAAGGTCGGTGGTTCAAGCTCACCAGTTGCTCTTAGGAAATCCTGTATAGGGTTGCTATGGGTTGGATCCGACGATGGCACTTAACAACAACAACATATATATGTACATATATATGTACACATACATATATATACATAGACACACATATTATCTATAAACATACACATATAAATACATATTACATGTTTATATATGAATAACATCTATTGCTTTCATCTCTCCCATAACCCTCTCATATGCTTTCATATATATATATGCTTATAGATGATGTGTGGGTTGTATATATGCATGTTTATAGATAATATGTGTGCATATATGTATGTTAATCTACATATAAACATACATATATACACAGATATGAACCACATATCTGTTTATATATGGACTAATATATACACCTCTTCAATTTTTTTTCCATTTGCTTTGGCTTCTCTA
>NW_006408581.1:14796950-14813762 GCF_000296735.1 Chrysochloris asiatica | reverse complement strand
TTTTTTTCATGAACTTTTGGAAGTATATGTATAGTTGTTATTGTTGTTAAGTGCCATCAAGTGGGTTCCAATTCATAGCAACCCTGAGGTTCCCTTAGGGTTTCCTAAGAGTGGCTGGTGAGTATGAACTGCTGACCTTGTGGTTTGCAGTCAAGTGCTGACCTTAAAGCACCACACAGACTTAAACTCTAAATTAAAATATTTATCTATATATAAGCATTGGACAGCAAACTTGTTGGAATTATAAGGTTGGTGGTTCAAACTCACCAGCTGCTCCTGGAAAACCCTATACAGGATCACAATGAGTTGGAACCAACACAATGGCACTTAACAACAATAACATATGTTATATAAGGAGCCCTGGTGGTCCAGTGGTTACACGTTTGACTGCCAACTGAAAGGCTGACAATTTGATCCCACCCAGAGATTCTGCTGAAGAATGATGGGGCAATCTGTTGCTATCAAGATTATAGCCTTGGGAAGTCTATAGGGCAGTCTGCTTTGTTCTATAGTCACTCTGAGTTAGAATTGACTCAACAGCATTGAAATTTGGTTTTATAAAACCACATAGAGTTAATTCCAAATTAATGCTTTCCTTGATTGAATGAGGTCTTTCCTTGATTGAATGAGGCCTAGCCACACTATGGGAGTCCTGGTTTAGCTCTGTAGGATAAGCACTGGATCACAAGGTTGGTTTGAATCTCAAGCTTGGTGGTTCAAACTCACCAGTCATTCCTCAGAAACCCTCTACAGGGTCATTATGAGTCAGACCCGACTCAATGGCACTTCTCAAGAACAACAACAACCACATTATGGAGAGCAGTGTGCTTTACTTAAAGCCAGTGGATCTAATAACCAAATGTAAACTATTTCATAATAGCATCTAGACCAGTGTTTGACCAAACAACTGGGCACTGTAATCTAACCAAGTTGACACATAAAATGAACCGCCACACCATGTCATGTCTCTGACGTACAGACTATGATCTAGCAAAGTGGTATTATTTTAAGCTATTAACTTTGTAGTAATTTAATGCACAGAAAAATAAACAACAAGATAAGCATTGGGCTGCAAATCACAAAGTTGACAGTTTGAACCCATCAGTTGTTCCTCAGAAGAAAGATGAGATTTTCTGCTCCCACAAAGACTTAAAGCCTCAGAAACCCTACACAGGGTCACTGTGAGTCAGAACTAACTTGATGGCATTTAACAACAACAACAATTTAACTATTTGGTTATCCTATGCTGCAATCCAGAATAATAGTACAAATGCTTGAGTCTTTCCTTTTATTTTACCAAGTTTTAAAATAATAAAATTTGTGCGGTAAGTTGTTGTTCAGTGATCTTGAGTCAGTCCTGACTCATAGTGACCCCATACACAACAGAACAAAAAAATACCTGGCCCTGTTCCACCCTCATAATTCTTGAATTCAAATGTTTGAATCCATTGTTGCAGCCACTGTATTGATTCACCTCATTGATAGTGACCAGTGAAGTTTCAATAAAATGTTGTGAAACCACGGATTTAAAAAAAAATTGGACACATTTTAATATTTTAATTAATTGACGTTATTATTCTGCTCAATGGTCCATCTTTGACTAGTGGGAGCACCTTCAAGTTAAGTCTCCGGTTTTAGATATTATCTTAGTGGTTCTCAATTCCTTCTTTGCTTTCAGATACAGCAAATTATCCATCTTTAGAGATAATGTCAAAAACAGATTTGATGAATTAGACACTATGGCCTGAAGACCAGAAGAATTGTAGGATGACATCAAGTCCATCATACAGGAAGAAAGCAAAGGTCATTTAGAAGATAATAAAGAAAGAAAAAACCCAAATTTGATGTCAGAAGAGACTCTGAATTTGTTGTCTAAAATAGAGATGCTAAAACAAATGGAAGAAATGAGGAGGTAAAAGACCTGAAAATTTCAAAGAGCAGTTTGAGAAGACAAAGTCAGATATAATGAAATGTGCAAAGATCTGGAGTTAGAAAACCAAAAGGGAAGAACACACTCAGTATTTCTCAAGCTGAGGTAACTGAAGAAAAAATTCAAGCCTTGACTTTCAACAATGAAGTACTCTTTGGGCAAAATATTGAATGATGCAGAAACCATCAAAAGAAGATAATGAGTCACTGTACTGAAAATAAACGGTTGATGTTGAGTCATTTTAAGAGGTAGCATATGATTAGGAGCCAGTGATACTGAAGGTAGAAATCCAAGGTGCACTGAAGGCACTGGCAAAGAACAAGGCTCTGGGAATTGATGGAATACAAATTGAAATCTTTCAACAAACTGATGTTGCACTGGAGGCATTCACTCATCTATGCCAAGAAATTTGGAAGACAGCTGCCTTGCCGAGTGATTGGAAGCAATGCATATTTGTGCCCATTCTAAAGACAGTTGACTCAATGGCATATAGAAATCATTGGACAATGCCATTAGTATCACATACAAGGAAATTTTTGCTAAAGATAATTTAAAAATGACTGTAACAGTATCTTGAAAGGAGACTACCGGAGGTTCAAGCAGGATTCAGACAAGGACATGGAACAAGGGATATCCTTGCTAATGTTAGATGGATCTTGGTTGAAAGCAGAGAATACCAGAAAGATGTTTATCTGTGCCTTACTGACTATGAAAAGGCTTTCAATTGTATGCATCACAACATGCTATGGACAATATTGTGGGGAATGAATACTCTGGAATACTTGTGCTCATGAGGAGCCAAGAAGCAGTTGTTTGAACAGAACAAAGAAACACTGAATGGTTTAAAATTAGGAAAGGTGTGAGCCAGGGTAGTATTTGTTCACCATAGTTATTCAATCTGTATGCTAAGCAAGTAATCTTAAAAGCTAAATTATATGAAACAAAATGTAGCATCAGGACTGGAGGAAGACTCATTAACAACCTGTGATATTCAGATGATACAATCTTGCTTGCTGAAAGCAAAGAGGACTTAAAATATTTACTGATAAAGATCAAAGATCACAGCCTTTGGTATGGTTTGCACCTCAATGTAAGGAAAACAAAATCTTACTACTGGACCAACAAATCACATCCAAATAAATGGAGAAAAGATTGAAGTTGTCAAAGACTTCATTTCACTTGGATCAACCATCAACACTCATGGAAGCAGCAGTCAAGAAATCAAATGACATATTGCAATAGGCAAATCTGCTGCACAAGATCTCTTTAAAGTGTTCAAGAGCAAAGATGTCAGTTTGAGAACCAAGGTGCACCTGGTCCATGCCATGGTATTTTCAATACCCTCATATGCTTGTGAAACTTGGACAATGAATAGAGAAAACCATAGAAGAATTGATGCATTTGAGTTTTGGTATTGGAGGAAAATATAAAAACACCATGGACTGCTAAAGGAACAAATACATTTGTGTTGGAATAAGTGCATCCAAAATGCTCCTTAGAAGCCAGTGTAGCCAGACTTTGTCACTCATACTTTGGACATATTATCAGGAGGGACCAGTCCCTATAGAAGTACATCAGGCTGATAAAGTGGAGGATCAGCAAAAAAGAGGAAGACTTCCAATGAGATGGATCAACAGCAATAGGCTAATGCATAGCAACGATTGTGACGTTGGTGCAGGACCAGGCAGTGTTTTGTTCTGTTGTGCCCAGGGTCATTATGGGTTGGTACCAACTCAATGGTACCTAACAACAACAACAAAAGCATTTTGGGCTCTTTTTGCCAATGGACCAAAAAGTTACTGTACTAATAGGAGAAACTGACTTTTGTTTTCATGAAGTATTATGCTAGTGTACAGAACACCATAAATGAATGTGTCTGAAGGAAGTGATTTGTTAGAGTATCTCTTGAAATGTTCATGTCTAGTGAAAATGTTGAACAAACAGTTGAAGCAGCCTCAACAAGGGCAAGCATACAAAGGTCCGAGATCTAAAGCCTTTTTACAGGTTTTCTGCAATCTAGACAATCCAAAATACTGTGTAAGGATGAGGATGATCTGGGCTGGGTGATGCAAGATTATAGACTCAGAACCAGTTTCAGTAATGAGGACTATAGTTTGTTCTAAAAAACATCGTGTTTTAAGTTCTTGCATAGACTTTAGTTGGGGGTACAAACATAAAGAAAATTGTGAAAGATTCTAATTAGTGTTAGGAACAAGCAGATGCTCTGGGCCCTGCATTTTACCTCAGCCACTGCTGGGATGACCAATTTGTATATAGTCTGACAAGATTTATGTGGGCTTTGACCAGTTTTATGTATGTGTAGATGCTGTTCATGATCCCTCTATAAATGCATTAGAATGGCAGAGAATATGACTGATACCAACTAAGTGAGGCACCCTTTCCACCTGATTATTTAACTCCTCCTCTGCAGTAGTTTCTCTCTGGTGTGCAATGATCTGTGATACAAAGACCTTCACATGTGCCTATTTCTATAAATTTATTCACATGGCTCATTCTTGGACCTCCTTGTTACTAACCCATTCACCACTGTCTAGGAATCTATCCTGATCTTGTGTCACTTTTTCACACAAAATAGACCTGGTAGGTGAGTGATTGAAGTTCTGTCCACTAGGAGGATTTCCCTTCTCCACTGTCTTTCAGAGCCACTCTGCAGTGGCAGTTGCAATCAATTTTAAGATTTCAACTGCAAACTGAGTTGACTCATCTGTGAACCAAATTTAGGTTGCTTCCTCCTCTGTCAGCTGTCATAGGGAAATCCCCAGAAGACTATAGTTGAATGTGAGCAGGAAACATCAGTGAAACAGTGATGAGTGACATGGGCATCTGTAAATAACGGTGTAGCTTAGCTATGCCCTCTGAACCTTCTTGAGCTTGATCCTGGTTCACCCAACCATATAACATGGTGACTTGGTATGTCTGACGTGCCCGGTTTATTTTGAGTAGTTATGGCTGTATGGTTGCTTGACGTCCCATGGTCAGATGAGCCTTCTTTGCCAAGGCCCAGTTGCATGGCAAGAATCCTTTATGAATGCTCTATAGTTCTCTGCTGCTGACTTGCTCCAGAACTCTATGGATTTTCATATGAATCTCCTATTGGGTCTTGCTAGACATTCCACATAGTACCTTTCTTAGCACAGATTTTCTAGTATTATGGAGTTTGCCATATAAGTGGTCCTAGTGGCAGTGATGCTTATAATGCTATAGAACTCTTTTATGTTTGGGGGGTCCATTAAAAAATAATAGCCTTCTATAATACCCTATAACTGAGTCAGAACATTACTCTTAAATGTGGAATATACTGCTCATCTGTTTGGATTTACACCCAGAAGGGAAAAATCCTTCTGTATATGTGGTTGCCAAGAGACCAAAAAAGTGACTGGAAGGTAGTCTGAGAGACATTACTTTATTATATAAAAATATGGATTACAAACAGGGAAATTTACTGACCAGGATGAGGACAGCAGCTCTTTCAGGTGGCAGCAGTTAGACCAGCAAGATTCCACTCTGGGGATGGTAGTGGTGGGGACTTGTGGGTCCTTTTTATACAATGGTAAATGAGCCTCATATTCCAGGAAAGATGGGAGGGGATGGTATTAAGAAAGTCTTACCTCTAGTGGAGACTAGGGGAAACAACAGAAAAACAGCCTGGCTGCAGCTGCCTGCTACTTGCTAGCAGATATCTAATCCATGGGAGCACAGAATTTTGGTATGCAGGGCCAAAGGTATATCTCAGAGGGGGAGAGAAAGGGAGAGAGAGAAAGAGAAAATGACAAAGCATTTCTCCTGGGTTGATATTGGTGTGGCCACTTTTGAGTAGTCCAGCTTTTGTTCTTACACTGTCTAAAGCTAAAACGGCCTTCAGAATTTTTTTTTTTTTTTTTTAAAGGTAAGATGTACAAGATGCAATACTGTTGTCCTTTCCTTTGGCAGGAAAACCACTGATAATTGAACCCTTAAAAGTTTTACCAATATGTCAGATTTGTAAATTTTCCAGTTTACTCTCATGCTATCTGGAGTATGTGTGTTTTACTTACCATTCTTATTCATGGGCAGAAGTGAAAATATGCAAATAATGTATTTATTACACCAGTGTGATACTCTGCAATTGTCCAGATGGTTCTGGTAACTTCAGACAACATTTTCACTGAAAGTAAATTTAACATAGCATTGGTGCTCTGGTAGATCTCTGGATGGTATAAATTGTTTGCGTTCAACTAATTCAAACTTAACCAGTGGTGCCATGAAAGTAAAGTGTGGCATTTGTAAGGATTATAAATAAGAAAACCCATGAAGCACACGGGATCACATGAGTTGGAATCAACTCTATGGCAAAAGTTTTGTTTTTGGGTTTGAAGCTAGGACTTATCCTTACGTCTGTATCCTGTTTTCCATTAACCACAGGTGCAATTTCATTGCCATATGTCAGTGACTATTAATTCTAGTCAGTAGACTGGCAAGTGATTCAACTCAAATCTTAACTTCAGTGTCTGCTTCTTAGGACCACTCTTAGAAACAACGCTTTTAGCTTGTATTCCCTAGGAGCCAGATCTGTGACAGGAATTCAGGCGGATATTATTTATTCTAACAGGAGAAGGAAACCAAATAGACCTTGAATGTACTTAATCTAGGATGTCATTTCAGGTGCTGTCCAGTTTCACACTATTCCCATGGGGAAATTTTGGGACATGAATTGCAGTATCAAATTGGTCCTGGAAGTAAATCTGCCCTAGTAAATAAGCCATTGACTGTGATAGGGATGAGGTATACTCTCTCAGGTTAGGTAGCTGTTGCTTGACTGAGGGCAATTATGTGTAAAAGATTTTAGCTCTGTGCCATTGGTAAACGAAAGCAGGAGCCAGGGGTTAGGTTTGCCAGTCCTGGTCAAGAGGACTCCATCAGGATACCAGCAGTATTCACAACAGAAAGAAAAGCACATTCAGAGCAAGATAAGGCCAACTATTTAAAAGAATTTGACTAAATGAATTGAAATAGGTAAATTCAATTTCCAGGGATACATTATCTGCTGCTAGGTGGGCACAATCCACTTTTAGCTCAGTCCTTTTCTTGTGAAATCGAATGATGCTGATAAAGCAGACATTTGCTAGTTCAGACATATTTGGATATTTCCTCTAAAGGAAGCCACACAATTTAGTATGATTTCTACTCATTAAATTCTATGAATCTCTTCTAGAATGATGATGTTATGTCCATCAATTAATTCTGTAATTCTTCAGGTTCCTTTAATTTTTGAGCTCTGAATTTTCAGGAATGGGAAGTGAGTACCATTTCCAGCTGCCATCTGCTCAGCCCACATGTTCACATGAAGTCTGTATACTTGTACTTCTTTGAACAAATCAGCAATGCTCCTTTGTTCCCCTGCAGTCTCAGGTTCAGGGTGTTTAGATGTCTTGTCATATTCACAAGGATGTACAATCTTCTGAGCCATTGGGGGTCTGACAAGTTGGGTCTCTCAGAGCCTATTAATTCCAAAAAGTCCTTCATCTGAGGTAGCAGCTCAGTGAATATCTTCAATAAGTTTCTATGACTCAGTCATCTGAATGCGTTAAAATAAAAGAAATCTTCATGCTCTTATTTTCCCAAATTCTTCTTTCAAAGACACTTAAATTCTCTGTGAATAAAGATAGATGATGAGGAAACTTCAATTGTATTTAACTCTACATAATGCAATGAACTTGAATTGCACAGTTCACAACACAATGGTACTTTTGAAGCAGACATGCCATCCTTATTTTCTAACTTGAATAAATTGCTGAAACCTTTTACTTTTCATTTTGATGCCTTAGGATAGCAAATGAACTTAGCTTTTCCTGTTTAAATGCTGTTTCTGAAATTCCTTACTGACAAATCATTAGACCTTATTAGTTTTTTTTTTTTTGTTATTGTTGTTAAGTGCTGTTGAGTCACGACCCATAGCGACCCTGTACAGGGTTTCCGAGGCTGTAAATCTTTACGGGAGCAGAAAGCCTCATCTTTCTCCCGCGGAGCAGCTGGTAGTTTCGAACTGCTGACCTTGAGGTTCACAGCCTGATTCGTAACCACTACGTAGTTTTTTAGTGCTAGCTAATTAGATAAAACTTTCTTTTTTCTTCTCTTGTTTCATTTCCTCCCTTCCTCTCCCCTTCTCTCCCCTCCTTCCTTCCTATAATCTTGGATTGAAAGTCTCTCGTCACTCCAGGGGATGGGAAAGACTGAATTTGACCTACAGGGCTCACTGTTACCTTAGGTACAATGTTTGATCCTTAACTAATTTTGTCCAACAGAAAGTATCAGGAGATGACTGTTAATCTATAGCATTCGTGTTGTGTAGAATGAAGTTGCATTCAGACAGCTCTTGAATTAAAATTAACTTTCAGACTGATTCTTTGAAAATACCATAAAAGGAACTTTTAAAAACATAAACAATTCCTTCATCTCCAGTACAAATCTCTTGGTATTCTATGAGAATGTATTTTCCTTTCAAAAATTAGCCTTGAAGCTTGAAAAGGCAGTCAAACAAACCAGCACCTCATTCAGAAGACACCATTACCCAGAACTCCAAGAAAAATAAGTTGCATCAAATTTATTTACTTTAGAGTGGACTTCTCAAGGATTTCAAAATACATGGGTAAAAAGAAGATAATGAAATGCATACAACTTCTGTGACTTTCTTTTTTTTTTTTTTTTTCAAACTAGAGGAATATCTAGTTTGGGTTTCCTATATGAGGGAGCTTCAAAAAGTTTGTGGAAAATTCCATTATCTTTTAATTTAACTTTTTCATGAACTTTCTTAAGTCTTAGAATAAAGAAATTGTCTGTCTCTGTGGCCATGACTCAGGCTAAGAGCTAACAGACAAGAGATCAGCTGGGTTCAGCGTGTCAATTGGAGTAATGTTTCCCAATGATGTCTTTCAGAAAAAAATGTAAAGGCTGATACGCAATTCAGGCTGTACAGATGACTCTGGTTTCTACATTTTCTTTCTTGGATTCCAACAATCTCACACTCCTGCTAGTCCAGTTAGACAAATCCTATCCACCCCCATACTCATATATGTCCGGGAGAGATTGTCAAGTGACTGAACTGAAATGGAATATGGCAGACATCCCTGAGGTACAAAAGCTATAGTTTGACAGCTTGCCCGATAATCCCTTATCAGGATTACCCAGAATCTTTATTTCCTTTTGGACAAAGTTAGTTATTTTCTTAATAATCACACTTCTTTTTTAGAGTACCAGCAGCTAGCCATTTCTTACATTGGTTCATTCTCTTCAGAAGGAAGCTTGCATTTTATCAGTGTGTGTGTATATATATATATATATAGTCTTCCTCTCTTTCTCTGACCCTCCACCTTACCAATCATGATGTCCTTCTCCAATGACAGGTCTCTCCTAACAATGTGTCTGAAGTATGAGAGATGAAATCTGGTCATCCTGGCTTCCAAGGAGCACTCTTTCTATACTTCTCCCAACACAAATCTATTTGTTATTTTGGCAGTCCATAGTACTTTCAATATTTTCAGCAGCAGATTTGCCTAATGCAAATATATATATATATACATTATACACATATACACACACTCATTTGAAAGAAGTTATATTTTCTCTGATTGTAAATGCAATTCCCTCCCTCTCGTTCTTCTTCTCCCATTTCTTCTAGAATGTACTTTAGTAGTCTTTAGCTCCATCATCCCTAAAAACTGCTTTTGTCACAGTCACCAAAGAGCTCCAGCTTGCTAAATCCAGTGGTCATAATGCTTGTCTCTCATTGGTTCTATTTGATGCAATAGGTTGCTCTTTGTTCCTTGGTAGACTTTCTTTATATGACTTATACGATTCCACAGTCAGGTTTCTGACCCCACCCCACATCTACTTTGCAGGATTCTTCACTGGTTTCCTCTTTTTCTTCAACCTCTCAATGTTGAAGAGCATTAGAGTTCAGTCCTTGGTTCTATGACCCATACTTGCTACCTTGGTGATTCCATTCAGTCTTACTGCTTTAAACATTGTCTAGATGCTGATGATTTTTAATTTTGTATTTTTGATCCATAGCCCTTTCCAGAAGAGGTCTTAATTTAAATATTTACTTGACAGATGCATAATTTTGTTATTTTAAGTGCCTTGAGTTGGTTCCAACTCATAGTGACCCTGTGTAGGGTTTACAAGGTGTGCCTGGTGGGTTTGAACTGCTGACCTTGTGGTTTGCAGTCCAATGCTGATCCTACAGTGCCACACCAGGTGTATCCTAATGGACACCTTAAATAGACTAAATCAAGGCCAAACTCCTTATTTTCTTTACCTATTTTAATTTAAACCTGCTCCGTCGGCTGTCTTCCCCATTGCTGTTAATGGTGACGTCATTCTGTCAGATGCTCAGACCCAAAATCTTAGAGTCACCCTTCACTGCTCTGTATCTCTCACAGCACACAGCTAGTATATAGAGCTATTAGCTCTATAAAATTCATCTACTTCTCACTACTTCCTCTACTCTAACTCTGGTCCCAGCCACTATCACCTCTTACCTTGAATATTGCAATAGCTTCTAGTAGGTCTCCCTGCATCTATCTACAATTGCCCCTAGGGAAAGCAGCCTTAGTGATCCCCTAGAATGTATGTCAGAGCACATCTCTCCGCAACTGAATTCTAAACTATAATGACTTCCCATTCCCTCAGCATAAAACCCAAAGTTCCAATGGCCTCAGAAGGTTCTGTGGAGTCTGTCCTCATTTCACAATAGTCATCCTTTCTCAGGCTGCTCCAGTTATACTAACTTCCTTATTGCTCTTTCCTATGTCAAGCATGCTCCCATTCTAGGTCTTTCTTCTTTTTATTTTGAGGACTTCAACCAAATATCTTCCCAGATAATCATTCCTTTTCCTTCATCAAGTCTTTGCTTAAATCTTCTCTTCTCAATGATGCCTACACTTACTATTCTATTTCTTTAAAGCACTACACTATTCATCTTCTTTTTATTTTTCATAGAACTTTTCATCTGCCAACATTCATTTAGTTAGTTTTATGTTTATTGTTTGTCTTCCTCACTCAGCATAACAAACATACACACTAGAGAATAAACTTCACAAGAGCAATCCTTGCCCAATTTGTTCACTGATACACTCTAAGTAAAAATGTAGTACCTGGTATATGATATGTGATCAGGAAATACTAATTGATTAAATACATATTTCTTATGGGAAAATAAGAGAAATGTGTTGTATATTTATTAATGTATCAGTATTTATAAAGTTTTATTTGCTTTGTTTTTAGTTATCATTATGTCAGAGACATTTAAAAAGTCAATTAAAAATTATTTAATATGCACATAATATTCTATCTATACTATAATATATTAACTGTTTTCTTATGTTGAACTAGAATATTTCTCTATTATCAAAAATAATGCAATAAATATCTTTACACATTAATTTTATACATATCTTTGCTTTTATCATGTTGGTTTAAACAACTTTCTGAAAGTGGAATTTGCTTGGTCAAAAGTGTAAACAAATTGGTTTTATGTAAGACCGTGTTTTACTCTACAAGTGCCACAGCTTGAATTTTACTTGTACAATTATCCAGGTAAAACTAAACTTGAAGCGTATTCTTTTTTCCTAAAAATAACATATATATATATATATCCTGGTGTGGCACTGTGAGTTAATGTGCTGGACTGCAAAGTAGTCTTGATCCACAAGGCCAGTTCAAGCTCACCAGCCGCTCCTTGGAAACCCTATACAGGGTCCCTATGGCTTGGCACTGACTCAACAGCACTTAATGACAATGACAACATTGTACCAATGACTATATATATATATATATATATATATATATATATATATAGAGAGAGAGAGAGAGAGAGAGAGAGAGAGAGAGAGAGAGAGAGAGATACCAGTCCAGTGCATTAGCCTGCAGTGCCACACAGGACTCCCCCATGCATAGTAGTTAATATGATTATACTATCCCAGATTATTAACCTCTTATTTTCTGTACCAAAGATATCTTAAATATTAAATGAGCAGTCCTGGTGATAAAGATATTCTTAATATTTGTATTTCATACTGAATGCATTTCACAGAGAGAAATTTGTATTAAGTAGTTTGGAATGAACATATGGGTATCTCTAGAAGCTTCTTCCTTCTGAGACAACATGGTAAGAAGTAAGGACAAAATATATTCATACTTAAGTAAGTTGTCTTAGGCTAGGTTCTCTACATATGAAAAACCAGTAAAGCTTTTTGCGTGTATAGATAGATGGGTTCCTGATGTGGTGCTGTAGAGTAAGTACTGGAATGGTAATTGTAAGGTCAGAAGTTCAAACTGGCCAGCTGCTCCTCAGAAACATGGTCACTATGAGTTGGAACTGACTAGATAGCACTTAACAACAACAACAAATAAATATCAATGAAATGGATCATGTGGTTTTTGAGGCTGGCAATTCCAAGGTCTGTGAGGCAGGCATCAGGCTGAAGGCTTCTCCTGACTCACATAGCTGCAGGGGCTGATGAATTCAAGAGCAGTAGATCAGACAGCAGGCTGCTGACTCTGGGTTGTAGACACTGATGAACCTAAGACTGATAAGTACGATGGCAGTCTGCGGGTTCACAAGCAATGGAGGCTGACAAATTCCAAGATTAGTAAGCAGTACAGCAGACCACTGACTTAAGTGCTAAGAATCAGATATCAGATGATAATTAGCTGGATACTTTTTGTTTGTGTGTTAGGTGTTATTAAGTTGATTCCAACTCATAATGACTCTATGCAGAAAAAAGTGAAACACTGCCCGGTTCCACGGTATCCTCACAATTGTTGTTACACTTGAGCCCATGGCTGCTGCTGTTGTACCAATCCATTTAATTGGGAGTCTTCCTCTTTTATTCTGACCTTCCACTTTACTAAGCATAATGTCCTTCTTTAGGGACTGGTCCCTCTTGATAACATATCTGAATTATAAGAGACAAGTCTCATCATCCTTGCTTTTAAGGACCATTGTGGTTGTACTTCCAATGCAGATCTGTGTGTTCTTCTGGCAGTCCATGGTACATTCAATAATCTTCTTCTTCATCATAACTCAAATACATCAATTCTTCTACTGTCTTCCTTATACATTGTCCATCTTTCACACACATATGAAGCAATTTAAATACCATATTCGGGCAGGTGCACCTTAGTTCTCAAACTGACATCTTTGCTCTTGAACACTCTAAAGAGGTCTTGCACAGAAAAATTTTCTACTGGAACATGTCATTTGATTTCTTGACTGCTGGTTCCTTGAATATTGATAGTGGATCCAAACAAAATGAAGTCTTTGGCAACTTCAATCTTCTCTCCATATATCATGATGTTATTTACTGCTCCAGTTGTGAATATTTGTGTTTTCCTTACACTGTGGTGCAATCCATACTGAAGGCTGTGGTCTTTGATCTTCATCAATAAGTATTTTAAGTCTTCTTCCTTTTCAGCAAGCAAGGAGTCTTCCCCCAACCCCAATTATATTCTTCTTCATATTGAATAAGTATGATGAAAGAATATTACCCTGATGCACATGCTCCCTAATTTTAAATCATTCAGCATCCCATTGTTATGTTCAAATGACTGTCACTTGGTCTATGTACAAGTTCTTTATGAGGACAATTAAGTTTTCTGAAATACCCATTCTTCACAATGTTATCCAAGCCTGTCATTATCCACATACATGATCCAGACACAAGTTCTAGAGTGATCAAAAAAACAATTGAGTTTTGTCAGGTCATCCATATATTTTGGATACAAGGCATACCGTTAAGGAAATTTCTCTTACAATTGATCAGTCACATCAGATCACATGATGGAATTGATTGCATTTCATCACAAAATGGAGGATAATTACATTATATAAATGCCCAACTATATCATTATATAATTGCCAAACCAATGAGAATCATGGCCTACCAAAGTTCACACATAACTGGAATCATCACATAAACCCTTCCTTCTACCTTATACATCAGGTTTGTTCTTTTTATAGGAATGCAAATGTATCAGCATCTTCTCCTTGATTCTTTCTGAAAATTCAAAGTATATGGAATAATTTTTCCCTTTCAAAGCTTTATCCAATGTTGTGACATAGTTTCTTTTCACTTTAACCACTTGAGTTTAAAAAACTCAAAGTTTTTTATTTATTTATTTATTTTGTTTATGGGTTTTAGGACCACAAACAGATTAATCATATCAAGTTTCTTGATGTACATTGCCTAGTTGTCAATATCAATCCTGTTTATACAACCACCAGCACTATTTAATCAAGTCCAGATATTTAAAAAGAAAAAATATTTTGAAAGTAACTTGCTCATGTTTTGTGGTAAAACACTTTTATATACTGAAGTTAGTACATAGGGACCTTTCAAAAGTACCAAACTAAGATAATTATCATAGCCTTCACATCAATCTCCAATTTCTCTTCTACTATACTTCTTTTCCTTCCTTCTCCCTATTTGAATATCTCATAGTTTCTTTAACATGACTACTTATTTATGAAAGTCTAAAATAGACAAGAGTTATGTGTAGTAGATTTTCAACACATGCATATGAATTATATATCATAGATAGTAGATATAGTATATACAAATAAAAATAGTATTGATTTAAAATTTTCAAGAAAGTTATCTCTGCAGAAATTGGAGATGATTCTAGAGCTTTATTGGTAGGTTATGCAATACTGCTAAAAAGATTCTATAATTATTGACTATCTACAATGAGTCAGGTACTTTTACATCTATTTTCTCATTTAATCTTGATAACAGTCTTCATTTATTGATGAAAACACTAAGACCCAGAGATAATAAATATTTAAAGTGACAGCTAGGGCTTTACTAAGGTGTTTCAATTCAGAACCATGATTCTTTCCAATAGAAGCTTCTATCTCTATATTAATTTATGCAATGCATATTTATTCTGTTCTTGTCATAGGCCATGCTTTAGAGCAGGGAATCAGAATAGATATGGTACCATTAAATAAGTAAAAACAATTAAATAAGTAATTTAAAATTTTAAGAAGTACCTCCAAAATAAAATAACAAAAAACACAAGGTGCTATGAGACAACATAGAAAAAAACTTTAAGAATGGAAAAAAAAATCATGTACAGAATTTTCCTAGGTATTCTCATAGCTAAATATTGCATCAACACTTAGAGCTACTTCTAAGTGCTTTGCTTCATTCATAATGTACCATTTATAATTCCCCTTTTAACACTCCCACTCTCCTTAGAAATTCTGCCAGCAGATCTATATGGATTCTGGCAGTTCAGATCTCTCAACCTTTGTACTTTTAAACCTGAACTAAAAGTTCAATGATTGGCCCATTAACACAACTACTTCCCTTGACTTTCCCCAACAGGTTAACAAAAATTGTTCTTACTTCTCATGAATCTTGCTGGAAATGAGAAACAATATTTCTCCTTATTCTATCTATGTTTTCTCCGAGATTTAATTTCTGTTTGGCTCTGGGATAAAGAAATAAATATATACTAGCCCTGATATATTTGAAATTGACAAGGTATTCCATAAATCATGAATCATAGTAAACAGTATTTTAAATTTCTAAGGTGAAAATCGCAGATATTAAAAGAAAAAGATTAGGAGAGTATTACTACTGGTGAGTAATGGTAGGCATTAGAAATGATTAAACATGTAGTTTTTGAGAATGATTTTTCTTCATCCTTAGAAAGATTTGGAAGACTCTACACTTCACAGAGAATAGCAGGTAGGGATACCTGGTACTAGAGAAAGACTTAGTCAGACTGGAATTGACTTGCTGTTTTAATATGTTATTTGCTCTTGACTCCATTTCTTACATTTTCTTGGTTCTTCCCCAAGAAGAATGCATATGAAGGAAATTAAGTCTCCTGTATACCTGTGCTAGCTCTTCCTTTATGCTTGCTAAGAGTGAAATTGCCCAATAAGCAAGGTAAGCACTATCTTACTTATGAGTGTATACTAATCTGTAGGAAGAATATCACCTTTTCTCATCATATCAAAGATGGTACTTCTAGGTCTGGTTGGCATCTGTATTTCTCCCAACCCACAGCTCCTTCCTAGAAAATCAAAACCTCTTTAAAGTTAGCATCCTTGAGAGGGACAGAGTACCCAGTAAGCAAGGTAAGCATAGACTTAATCTGTAGTGAACATTTTCACATAGTTTTCCCATTTCAGTGAAACCCAAGTGAAAAATTTCACTACAAATCAGTAAGCACAAATAAACCTGTGCTTACTTTGCTTATTGGGTAATCTGTCCCTGCCTGATAGTAACTGAAGCAAGAAGAGGGAGAGAGAGAGCTTCAAGGTCAGGTACTTTAAACTGTTTGTTGTTGTTGTTAAGTGTCCTTGAGTTGGTTCCAACTCATAGTGACCCTGTCTAGGTTTTCTGAGGAACAGCTGGTGGGTTTGAACTGCCAACCTGCGTTCAAACTGACTTTGTGGTTCAGTTCATTATTCTGCAGTGCCATACAACATACAACAAATTATGACCCTGCACTTGACTTTAAGGTAAAGAAGAAAAATCAAATAATCAAGGTTCCTCTTGAAACATAATTGTATAGCTTGCTTTTTCCCCCCCATTTCTTTACATTTTTATTGTGGATTGGGTGAAAGTTTACAGGGCAGATCATCAGTTTTACATTCAACAAATCATACAACTTGTTTCATCACAATGATTATATTCCTCTCCATGTACCATCAGTTAACAGTATTTCTCTCTCTATTCCCTTTAGCTCTTTAAAAACAAACAAACAAACAAACAAAAAAACACAAAAAGAAACCACTCAGCATATGTAATAATTTACAACACCAAAGGGCACATTCTGCAAGTCTGTCTCATGGCCACTATCTCTTA
>NW_006408581.1:14794305-14796290 GCF_000296735.1 Chrysochloris asiatica | reverse complement strand
CAAGTTCTGATTATCAAGCCATCGAGGCTAGGTCAAATGGGTGCTATCTGCATATTTGGGTGTTCTTGGGCCTCTCCCCCTCAGTTCATATCAGCTGGATGCTTCTCTCTCAGCTCTCCCCCTCTGCATCTATGTTCTTGTCCATGGGCTCAGGTGTCCCGATCTCACCACATATTGGACCAGCAGCCCTTCCTCTTCTCTCTCTGATCTCCAGGTCAACAGGAATCAATGGACTGTGGTTGAATTCAGCCCATTTTCTTCATTGTTGCTTTTCCACTCACCAGTAGCCCAATGTGGTCATCAGAAAGCTTACATGCCTGCTTATGTGTTCTCTTTGAGTTTCAGTGTTAGAGGACAGTTTGTCCTGAAGGAACTTGATTATTTACCTTGATGGCTTCCTGGTGAACAGCTTGCTTATTCTTCTAGTAACCAGTCATACTTCCATTTTTGTTATGGGTTTTTCCTGATGATCTTTCTTTGACGATGCATCTTCTGTCACTCTAGCTGTTCCATGCAGGTTCTGCTTGTCCTTTCTAGTGGAAGTGTCCTACCTCAAAAGGTTCTAGATGGGACTCAGGATTCCACCTGATGTCCTATACTCTGTATAGCTTTCTTGAATCTTGTGTTGTCTTTAAATCAGCTCATAATTAGCTGAATTCCTAACCATGCCTTTCCAAGGTTATTCTATCCCTGTGCTCTGGAATTAATTTTGTTGTTTTTGTTACCTCAGTGAAGTTGGTGAAAGATTACATTTTCCAAAGATGGCTGCACAAATATTTATAACAAACAGCATCTTCTTCCAATATGATATGAAGGATTTTCATTTAGAAGATAAGATAAATATACAATGGTATAGATATGTGTATACCTGTACTATATTCCCTGTGGTGAGACTTTGGAAATGTCATCAAGAGAGACCAGTCCCTGGAGGACAACATGCTTGATAAAGTAGAGGATCAGAGAAAAGGAGGAAGACCTTTACCAAGATGGATTGACACAATGGCTCCAATAATAGACTCAAACATTTTGACTCAAACAAAATAATAGACTCAAACAAACAAAAATATAACAAACATTTTGAAGATGCAATAGGACTGGGCAATGTTACATTCTGTTGTTCATAAGGTTGTTGTGAGTTGGAACTGACTTGACATACCCTAACAACAAGATGTTACTTCTTTAGGGGGTCTTGTGAATACAGTAATATAGTGAATACAGTAAAAGTGATATTGTGTAATGTCTGAGACTAGGTTAGAAAAGTTCATCCAACTTCTGTCTGGTTCTTTTCTCTTTAGACATTTGCTGTTCAACCTAACCACCATGCTATGAGGAAGCCCAAACTAGCCCATGCAGAGAGACAACATTGAGAAACCTTGAGATCGCCCAGTCAAGAGTCAGCATTCACCACCAGATATGTGACTGAGGAAATGTATTAATTCAGGTTCTCTACGGAAACAAAGTAATAACAATAATAATAAAAAAATATGTATTTATGTTGTTACGTGCCATTTAGTCAGTTCCGACTCTTAGTGATCTGGTAGAGGGTTTTTGAGGCTATAAATCTTTGTGGGAGCAAAACGCCACATCTTTCCCCTGATGCGCAGCCAGTGGCCTTGAACCACCAATCTTGTGGTTTACAATCCAGTGCTTATCCTACAATGTCACTGCACTCAAATGAGTATATATATTGTTGTTTGCCATTGAGTTGGTTCTGACTCTGAGTGACCCTGTATAGGGTTTCTGAAAGTGGTTGGTGAGTTTGAACTGTTGTCCAGTGCTTATCCTACAGCTCCACACCAAGACTTATGATATATATGTGTATATGTTGTTTAGTACCAGCAAGTCTGTTTTGACTCAAAGTGACCCTGTATAGGCTTTCTGAAATGGTGTTGGTGGATTTAAACCTTGACCTTGCAGTTCAAACCTACCTTGCAGTACAGTGCTTACCCTACAGTGCCACACACACACACACACACACACACACA
>NW_006408581.1:14790930-14793820 GCF_000296735.1 Chrysochloris asiatica | reverse complement strand
CCACGGAGCGGCTGGTAGTTTCGAACCGCTGACCTTAAGGTTCGCAGCCTGATTCGTAACCACTACGCTACCAGAGCTCCTTATATGTGTATATCTGTACACTTTGTTGTTGCTGTTAAGTGCCGTTGAGTTGGTTCTGACCCATAGCAACCTTGTATATGATTTCTGAGAAGTGGCTAGTGAGTTTAAACTGCAGACCTTGTGGTTCAAATGACTTTGCAGTGCAGCGCATTAACCCACAGCACCACACAGAACTCTGTATATATATTATATATATGTTGACATACATGTGTGCTGATTTCAGGCCCTAGCCTTTGAGTCATTCCAGCTGTTTCTCCTGAAGTTAGAATGAGCTGTCCTTTCCAAGTTGTATCCAAGTTGCAGATTTGTGATTAAAATAAATGTTATCGTTTTTTAAATGACTAGGTTTGGGGAAATTTTGTTATGCAGCAATAGTAATAGAAATGCTTTACTAAAAAATATTCCTCCTCTTTTTGGTATCTTCATGAACTTTTTTTACCTGTGAATTTATTCAAGTTTTCTATTAAGCAAACAAACAATTATTCCTTTATTCTGCATCCCCTACCCAACTCTGGTTCTAGATCTTTCCTATCCTTGAGTATTCTATACTGGCATCTGATCATTTTCTCTCCTCCCCCCAAAAAAAACATCCAGTTAGCTAAAATTCAATTTGCTGAAAATAAAATACATGAATGTTGAATTTGCCAAATATTCTATTTGACATAAAGTTGCTTCCATCACTTGGATGTATAGATTATAGACTCAGGAGCTTGTGGGTGTCGTGGTCCTCAGATTTTTCCCTATCCCATCCTTTCTCTTCTGTTCATTCTTTGCTTCTTTATTTTCAGCCTTGTCCTCTGTTCATCCATTGTTTCACTTTCTTCTCCCCAGCATCCTACAATACTCTCTATGTCCCTTAGACTCCCCATCATGTCCCTTCAAACTCATTCTGATTCCCACCTCCCACCTACCTCACTCTTCAGTAAACTTCCTTCCTGGGCTTGGAGTCTGAGCTGTGCTGTGCGCCCACTTTCTTTGCTCTCTTTTCCTGGAAAAAGCATATCCTCTCTATCCCAGTTGGAAATTTGTGTGCATACCAGCACCAAATACAAATGGAATATTCTTTGAAATGTTGCTATAAAGTCAAAATGAAAGCAAGTCAATTAACAGCACATAAACTCTGAAAATTTTATGAATGAATATATGGAATACAATTTTGGTAAATTGCTAGAACGGGGAAATATAACAAATTGGGCACTTGCAGAACTAATTATCCTGCCAATGGACATAAAACTGTCTTCATCAGACAATATCCCTTACTTGCTCAACAGATATCGATGACATCCTTTTACCCAAAAGAGAAACTCCACACTTCTAACCTATTGCTGTCTAGTTGATTCCAATTGCTAATTACCCTAAAGTATAGAGTAGAACTGCCCCATAGGGCTTCTAAGGTGGACATTTTATTGCAGCAGGCTGCCATGTATTTTTCTCACAGAGTCACTGATGGGTTTGACCCACTGATCTTTCAGTTTGCAGCTGAGCACTTAACCACTGTACTACCAGGGTTCCTCTCTACTTCTAGCAGAATATCAGACTCCTGCAAGTGGCAGCATCAATGGACTCAAGCGTGGCAACAGTAGTGAGGTTGGCCCAGGATCGGGCAGTGTTTCGCTCTGCTGTGCATAAGTTCGCTATGAGTTGGTACCAACTCGGTGGCACCTAACAACATGTTGATATTTGTTATATTGTTATATTTCTTCAGTAACTTTCCCCACCATTTCTCCTTTTATCTTATTAAAGTTCCAGCAACATTTAACTGATTGCCCTCTGTGAACCTTTGCGTATATGCTGTTTCTTCAGTTTGCAACACCTGCTCTGCTTGGCAACTGCCTTTTAAAGTTTCAAGAACCTACCTCCACTAGGTGGACTTTCATAGCTGATCTCTCATTACTGCTGTTATCTTTTTATATCCTCTATCACTAGGAAAAGGAGCTCTGGTAGCGTAGTGGTTACGAATTGGGCTGCGAACCTTAAGGTCAACGGTTCGAAACTACCAGCCGTTCCGCGGGAGAAAGATGAGGCTTTCTACTCCCGTAAAGATTTACACCCTCGGAGACCTTGTACAGGGTCGCTATGGGTCAGAACTGACTCGACGGCACTTAACAACAACAACAACATCACTAGGAAAAGGAGCTTTGGTAGCGTAGGAGCTTGGACTGCTCTAATCTCATGGTCAGCAGTTTGAAACTACCAGCTGTTCTGCGGGAGAAAGATGAGGCTTTCTGCTCCCTTAAAGATTTACAGCCTCAGAAACCCTGTGCAGGGTCACTATGAGTCGGAATGAACTCCATGGCACATAACAACAACAACAACATCACTAGGAAGGCGTTCTGGTGTGGTGCTGTGGGTTAATGCACTGGGTTGCAAAGTCATGTGAATTGCCAGGTTGGCAGTTCATGCCCACCAGCCGTCCCTTGGAAATCGTATACAGGGTTGCTATGGGTTGGAACTGACTTGATGACACTTAACAACAACAACAGCATCGCTAAGAAGGACTCTTGGTGTGGCGCTGTTGGATAAGCAATGGACTGCTAACCATAAGGTTGGTGGTTCCAAACCACTCCTTGTGCAGGGACACTGTCAACAGCACTTAGCAGCAACAGAAACATCACCAGGAAGGTGTTTCTTCACAATTAAACTCCACTGGACCATTTGAACTTTGAGAGAAAGAATCATAATATTCATCTCTAAATACACAGAATCTAACATAGATATTGGAGTTTTGGTGTATTGTTGTAGGATCAGCACTGGACTATAAACCACAAGGTTGGTGGTTCAAATCTACCAGCTGCTCCTTGGAAACTCT
>NW_006408581.1:14782514-14790560 GCF_000296735.1 Chrysochloris asiatica | reverse complement strand
GGGAAGTTCTACTTTGTCCTCTAGGATCACTGTGAAATGGAACCAACTCAATGGCAGTGGGTTGGGTCTGGGTTCAGTACTCTTAATAGAGCTTTCTTGAAACAATACCATTGACCTAGAAAATGTTATTCCAATCATGAAATATAAAAATAATTCCTTCACAGAATCAACTTAAAATCATGCCTCCAGGCTATATAATAAAGATATATAGAAAGAGCATGTCTGCATTTTGTTTAAGATTTCTGCCAAAATCATAGTCAATTTTGTAGTTCCCTGTATAAATATTTATTACTAATTTCTTTTCGTTTTAGAGGAAGGTAAAAGTTTATGTCTACTGGTATAATGTGTGCTTCCTTTTATTAAACATTTAATCAGATCATAGGAAACATTTCTCCCTACCACACACACACACAAACCCTCACACTTATACCTTGTTCCTTTTTCTTGCAGAAAACTGAGGGCTAAGTGAACTTTTGTGTGTGCACATTTTACCCCACCTGGATTCTAGTCTTAGTTCTGGTTCTTCTTGGCCATGACCTTTCTGGACCTTTCTTTTCCTCATATGTTAAATTGACTTACCATACTTGGTCAACAGATTCACAGGACTTTTGTGACAATCAAATGAAGCTTTATAGAGAAAAATATTTTAGAAAATGCCATCCAACTATGTTATTTTTATTCTTGAAGAATTGATATTTAAAAAAAAAACATGACTTGTACAACCTAATATTTTCTGTTCTTGCCCTTGCAGCCAGGCATCAAAGAGAGGACAGGAATACAGTAGCCATAATGACTTCCATTTCCTATTGTTGCTGTTTGTTGTTAAGTGCCCTCGAGTCAATTACGACTCATATCCATCCTCTATTGGATTTCCAAGGAGTGGCTGGTTAATTTGAACCATTGACCTTGCAATCCAATGCTTTGTCCTATAGCCACACCAAAACCCCTCCATCTCCTATACTGGAGGTTCAATTTTTGTACATATATTTTCACAACAGTATTGAACATGTATTATTACTTGTAAAGTCCTTCACATCTTTATTTGGAAGCAGGTAGGGCAGTTTAATCAGTAAAAATTCAGTAAGAAAGAACTACTTACTCCTCTTAAAGGTAATTTTATAGCAAACTAGTAGGGTCCTCACGTGGCGCTGTAGGATAAGCACTCAACCACAAGGTTGTTCTGAAAGGTTTCTATAAGTTGGAAATTATCGGACTGCACTTATCAACAACAGTAGTAACTCCCCCGCAAAAAAAAAAAAGATAATGAGTATCTACTGGTGCTGCTGGATAATGCACTGGACCACAAGGTTTATTTGAACAGCAATGTCGGTGGTCAAACTTCCTATGAGTTGAACCAACTCTGCACTTAACAACAAAATGGAGTTCTGGGGTGGCTCTGTAGGATACAGGGTCTTTATGAGTCTGAACTGACTCCACGGCACATAACAACAACAATGGACATTTATTAGATATTTAAATAAATAATAACGATAGATCATATTTATTTAATATTTATTGTGGCCTAATTATGTGTTAAGTGCCTAAATGAATTACAGTTTTAAATCCTTACAACTTATGGAGTAGTTGTATAGGGTTTCTGAAGAGCAGCTGGTAGGTTTGAACTGCCGACCTTATAGTTTGCAGTCCAGTGCTTATCCTACAGTGCCACAACAGAAGTTCACTTATGAAATCCCTGTTAAGTGCAGTTGAGTTGGTTCTGACACAGGACCCTGAATAGGAATTCTCAGGAGCGGTTGGTGAGTTTGAACCACTAACCTTCAGTTCAAATCGATCTTGTGATCCAGTGCATTATCCTGCAGCCCCAGTTGTTGTTGCTGTTGTTGTTAAGTACCATGGAGTCGGTTCCGACTCATAGTGACCCTGCACAGAGTTTCCGAGGCTGCGAATCTTTATGGGAGCAGAAAGCTTCATCTTTCTCCCATGGAACGGCTGGTAGTTTCGAACAGCGGACCTTGAGGTTAGCAACCCAATTTGTAACCACTATGCTACCAGAGCTCCTTTACCATTATCCTCTACTAATTCTCAGCTCAATTCTAACTGGTCCATTATAGTTTAGGATAAGCACTGGGCTGCTAACCACAGGTTGAGTATTCAAATCCACCAACTGTTCATTGGAAACTATACAGGGTCATTGTGACCCGATGGCACTTAACAACAACACTACCCAACAACCCCAACTTCTTGCAATTTTTGCCTTGATCTGTAATACTCTCCCTTCACTCCACCTGTTTCAAGTCAATGTTTCCTTTAGGTTAAAACTTTAAATTCTTCTAGAAATTATTGCCTGAATAATTTATTTCGCATTTGCTACTAGAGTCCTGGTGTGGCACTGTAGGATAATCACTGAACCGAAAGGTTGGTCTGAACCGTAAGATCAGCTGTTCAAACTCACCACCCACTCCTCAGAAACCCTATACTGGGTCGCTATGAGAACCAACTTAACAGCACTTAATAACAACATTGTATGTTGTAACTTATTTTGTTTTCATTCATGCCCTGCCTGACTACCTGGAGGTGACTCTTTAAAGCAGTGATCACCTCTAACTTTCTCCTAGCTAGTAGGGTCATCAATTGCTGTTGGTAGGTGTAGTGGAGTCAGTTCTGACCCATAGTAACCCTATGAACAACAGAATAAAACGCTGTCTGGTCTGGCACCATCCTCACAGTGATTTTATATTTAAGCCCATGGTTACTACCACTGTGTCAGTCCGTCTCACTGGGGTTCCAGCTCTTTTCCCTGACCCTCCGCTTAACCAAGCATGATGTCCTTCTGTAGACACTGGGCCCTTCTGACAACAAGTCCAAAATATGAGTGATGAAGTCCCACCATCCACGCTTCTAAGGAGCATTGCGGCTGTACTTTTGCCAAGACAGGCATATTTTTTCTGGCAGTCTACTTTAAATATTCTTCTCCAACACCATAACTCAAATTCATCAATTCTTCTCTGGTCTTCCTTATCCATTCTACATCTTTCACATGCATATGAAACTACTGAAAATACCATGGTTTGGAACAGGCAATCCTTAGTCCTCAAAGTGACATCTTTGACTTTGAACACTTTAAAGAGGTCTTTTTGTAGCAGATTTACCTAATGCAACATGCCTTTTTAATTTCTAAACTGCTGCTTCCATGTGTATTGATAGTGGATCCAAGCAAAATGAAATCTTCAACAACTTCAATCATTTCTCCATTTATCATGATGTTATTCATTGGTCCAGCCTTGAGGATTTTCATTTTCTTTACACTGAGGTGCAATCCATACTGAAAACTGTAGTCTTTTATTTTCATCAGTAAGGATTTCAAGTACTCTTTGCTTTCAGCAAGCAAAGTATGTCATCTTGATATTGCTAGTTGTTAAAATGAATCTTGCTCCAATCCTGATGCCCTGTTCTTCTTCATATAATCCACTTCTTGATTATTTGCTCTGCATACAGATTGAATAAGTATAATAAAAGGATCCAATCCTCGTGCATACCTTTTCTGATTTTAAACCTCTTTTTGTGTTGAAACAACTGCCTCTTGGTCTATGAACAGATTCCTCATGAGCACAATGAATTATTCTAGAATATTAATTCTTTGCAATGCAACCTATGGTTTGCTATAGCCCACACAGTTGATGTCTTTTTATAGACAATAAAGCAAAAGTAAACATCTTTCTAGTATTCTCTGCTGTTAGCTAAGATCCATTAGACATCAGTCACGATATCCCTCATTTCACATCTTCTTTTAAATCTGACTTGGATTTCTTCAAATAGGGGTTCTGAAAACTAATGTTTTATTTTAGCTTTTTTGTTTTTGAGAATACACACAGCTGAATGTACACTAATTCAGTAAGTTTTATATGTGCCACTCAGTGATACTGATTACATCCATCAAGGTGTGTAAGCATCCTCATCTTTTAAATTGTTCTTCCACGTTTCAAAAACTCACTCCCCCTGCGTTTCGTATGTGAACTTCAGAATTGCTGTTGTCAAATTGATTCCATCTTATTAGTTTTCTCAAAGAACACAATATTCAGGACAGAATTTTTTTTACTAATTAAGGTAAAACTATTGTCTCATTGAGGAGCTCTGGTAGCATAGTGGTTATGAGTCGGGCTGCTAACTTCAAGGTCAGTAGTTCAAAACTACCAGCCGTTCCTCAGGAGAAAGATGAGGCTTTCTGTTCCCAGTAAAGATTTACAGCCTCTGAAGCCCTATACAGGGTCACTATGATTTGGAACCGACTCCATGGCACATAACCACCACCACCACCATGTCTCATTGGAATCCTGGTATGGTGCTGTGGGCTAATGCTCTTGATTGTAAGGTTGGTTTGAGCCACAAAAAGGTTGGAGGTTCAAGCTCACCAACTACTCCTTGGGTCAAAACTGACTCTATGGAGTCAGTTAACAACAACAACATTATTTCATTTGGTAGTTCTGGTGTGGCATTATAGGATAGAGTTGGAACCAACTTGATGGCACTTAATAACAGCAACAATTATTTTGTTTAAAGAAGACTTTAGAGGTTATTGCTGATGAAAGAAATATGGTTTAAAGAGTATCTCAGGGCAATAATTTTGGAGGCTTATCCATCCTCAATGACTCCAGAATGTCTTAATTTTATGAGAGTTTGAAACTCTGTTCTGCGTTTTTGTTGTTGTATTGTTAGTGTCCCTGTACAGGGTTTCCAAGGAGCAGCTGATGAGTTTGAACCACCGACCTGGCGGTTCAAACTGACTTTGTGGTCCAGTGCATTATCCCATTGCACCACACCAGAACTCCTATCCTCCTGTTTTCTGCGTTTACCCCCCTTTTAATCAAAATTCTTTGATAGTATTTTTGATGAAAACAGTCACTGATGGTAGCTAGGCACTATCCTCTTCTGGTCTCATTCATGGAGGAGATTTTGAGTAATGATAATTCTTTTTTTCACTTGAGTCAGTGGGTGTGCATATGGTTAGCACAGTTGACTACTAACCGAGAGGTTGGGAAGTTTCTGTCCACCCAGACACTTCTGGGAAGAAAGGCCAAGCATTCTATTTCTAAAACATTAGCTATTGGAACTTCTATGGATTCGTTCTTACTATGAAATACATGGGGTTGCTGTCACAATCAACTGGATAGCAGCTGGCTCTTCTTCTCATTCGAGACAGAAGTACCTATCTTGGCCTATAGCAAAGGTATATAAAGTCTTACTGCTCTGACTTGCTTTCTATCCAGGTATAAAAATAAGCATTTGTGTGCATCTATTGGATGGAGTCATAGCACCCTGAAGTCCTTGTTTATTTCTCAGGGGAGAGTAGTTTAGGATTAGGCACTGTTCCCAAGAGGCGTCTCTTCTGTTTATATTTTAAACCTGAAATGAGTTAAAAATTAGCCCAGCTAGTAAGTGTAGCTCGTGTCTGTCTGCAGTGAAGAGTTCTGTCATAAATTACCTCTTACCTACCTTTGTTGTCTTTCTTAAAGATTCTTATTTTCCCCTTACCTAATGGCATATGCTTTACAAGCAATTAAGATAAAGTTCTTTTTTTTATTCCTAAGCCACTTCTGATAGCTCTTAGAAAGAAAAACTTATTTTAGGTGTCCCATTGAACTATTTCATTTACAATTGTGCAAGAGACTATAATTGAATATAAAACATTCTAAAACTTTTATTTAGAATAAATTCCCTCCATATCTGTTTGGTGAAACCAGGCTCTTTATTGATTATATCCAGTTAGTTCACTGGAGAAATATCTAATTTAGAAGCATTTGGCTTTACTAAAAGAAACAAAATAAAGCCAAAAAAAAAAAAAAAAAAATAGAATTGAAAACAAAACAAAAAAAAAAAAAAAAGCTTTAATGTACTCATGGAATTTTTACTGCTTCAGTGAACAGGTGAGGAAGAGAAACAATTCTTTAGTTCCAAATTATAAAGTACTATCAAATTTGAAGCTGTGAAAATATTGAACTTTTACTAAAGGAAAAAAAAAAAAAGATTTGAAGCCCTAGTGATCACACAGAGAATCCAGACACTTTGACAGCTATGAATTTATCTCACTTGTGAATGAATAACCTTTGTAACTCACTTGGGACTTAAATATTCCAAACACATTTCCCTGGAAACACTTCAAAAGGCATAGTTCATTTCTGACGTTACCAAACAGCTCCTTTGGTTACCTTTAGTTTGCTGGCTTTGTGGTTTGAGGACAGACTTGAAAGTTTGAAAATTAACATGGTTAAAGCTTACTAGTGGATTTTATTCCTGTAAGAATGAAACAAGATTAACTCTTTGATTATTTTATGGTTTCAACAGCTTCTTTACCTTCTAAATAAGGGAATGGCATTGATATTCTTTACAAAAGTTATGCTACATCCCTGAAGTAAAGTTCAGTGTATTTGTTCTTATTTAAAAGAGAAAATGTTTCCTACAAATTAGCAGAACAGAATTACACCTAATTTAGTTTTGTAGTTCTTTGGTAATTGCTGAAAACAGACTTTATTTTCTTCTTTTGAACTAACGATTTTAATGTTTTGCTATTATTTCTTTTGTTGTTGCTAAGTGCCATCGAGTCCAGAGCTGGTTAACAGTACCAGTACTTCAGGGTACTATGACTCCATCCAATCTATACAACATATCCTACAGCACCATGTTCCTTTAGAAGTGACACAACTGAGAAATTGCCAAAATGAATTTCTTTCTCTTTTAAAACTTTTTATTGTGAACTGAATGAAAGTTTACAAAGGACTTGAGTTTTACATTGAACAAATCATACTTTTTCTTTTTAGAAAGATATTTTTGGGATGGCAGGTCAAGTGTAGTAATTTAGAGAGTTTCCTGTATGTACTGCAATCCTAATGGAGCGCTGTAGGATAAGCAATAGACCAGAAGGTCGATTTGAATTCAACAGCAGTTCATTGGAAACCTTACACAGGTTTGCTGTGAGTATTGGAAACCTTACACAGGTTTGCTATGAGTATTGGAAACCTTACACAGGTTTGCTGTGAGTATTGGAAACCTTACACAGGTTTGCTATGAGTATGGGAAACCTTACACAGGTTTGCTGTGAGTATTGGAAACCTTACACAGGTTTGCTATGAGTATTGGAAACCTTACACAGGTTTGCTGTGAGGGAGAACTGACTCTACCACAACATCAACAACAGCAACTGCATGTATTGGAACCTGGGTGTGGCGCCGTTGGGATAAACATTGGACTGATAACCACAAGGTCAGTGGTTCAAATCCACCAGTAGCTCCTTGGGAGCCTTATACAGGGTTGCTGTGAGTGATAACCAACTCAACTCAAGGGCACTAAATAACAACAAAACAACAAATTGCATGTATTATTTCAGAATCATTAAGCACAAATGCACTTGCTTCACTTAGCTAAGTTATGAGTCTGAAAGTCAAGCAAATCTTGATGCTTAGAATGGATTCATTCGTTCTTCGTCCAAACCCATACCAAGTTGTATTGATGGAGTAGCATTCAAGTCAACTGATGTGTCAAACCTGTTCCTGTTTGTAAACTGATAATACTTTAAAATATTGAATGAAAACATCATAACCAAGACATTATGTATTCAATTTTATAAACTGTTTATTTAGAGTAGTCTTGAAAAATTGTTTTATCTAAGACAGAGACAGAAGATTTCATGGAGAAATAGGGTTTCATCTTATATCAGAAGAGAAAGTTGTCTATTTTTATGGACATAGACATAAGTAGAGAGATAATATAATGGTTTGGGTTCTGTGTCAACTTGACTAGGCTAGAATTTCCAGAGGTTTAGCAGTTGAAATGTGCTTATTCCCAGGGTGATGAAATCTAATACAGGCATAGTTAACTCTATGATGAGTGGCTATGGACAGCCAATCAATTAAAGGGATGCTTCTTTGGGGGTGTGGCCTTCTCTTAATATAATGGACACTTGGGAAAGACTGTCTCGTCTTTCACTGGGGAACTGAGTCTTTGCAATTGTAAGCCATTTCCTTGATAATAAACTTCTCTCTCTATATATAACTCCATACATATGTCTCACTAATTGAATTCAGAAACAGCTGC
>NW_006408581.1:14779863-14781532 GCF_000296735.1 Chrysochloris asiatica | reverse complement strand
TGGTAGCAGCAATGGACTCCAGGGTAGCAGTGACTGTGAGATTGCTGCAGGACCAGGCAGTGTTCCCTTCTGTTGTGCATAGGTTGCTATGAGTCAGTACTGAGTCGACGGCACCTAACAACAACAACAACAACAACAACAACAACAACAACAAATATTTCACTGATTTTGCTACTCTAGAAAGCCCGGTATAAGACAGATATTATAGTTAAAATGAAATGTTTGAATTTTAACTTTTGTCAACTGGAAGTAAACCCTTTTTCTGTTCTCATTTCAGATGATTAGAATTCCCTCAGAGCATTAAAAAATTTTTTTCAGAGTAAATATGTTTGTTCTTTTAAAAAGCTTATAATGAAGAATAAAGGGAAAACCTCAGGATAAACACTTCTCACCCCTATTCAGTTCATTTTTTAAAAGGACCTTTATTAGAAATCTGGTGATTTCATGGACCACTTGTACTAGGCTTTTTTTCCTGTTAACAAAAGGCTCTATCTTTGTCACCTGAAACTTACTTGTGAGAGAATTTATCCATCATCTTTACCTAAATGACAATTAAATCGACAGTTGCCACTGCTGACCTAGCTTCACTCCTGCAGTTCTAATGGGATGTTAGATGCATAAGCAAGTTTGAAGCTGCCCTCCCTGCCCCTCTATTATCTACTTCTGAATCACCTTGTAAGTTGTCCTATTTCTGTTCATGGTATCATGAAGTATCTGACTGAACCACAGGCAGGAAATGTGGCTGGGTCTCACTAGGTAATCAGGACCTGATAGATAAGATAGATCAAAGCATCTACCCTCTCTCTCCATTTCTAGTTTTACCATGGTCTTCTGCCATTGGTTTTTTTCTACTTACTGTCACTTGTTTCTTCTATTACATTTGCCTTCGGATTTTGCTACTATAACAAAAATACTGAAAGTAGTTGCCTTTAATAAACAAATTTATTTTCTCACAGTTTAGGAACCTTGAAGTCTGAATTCAGGGTGCTATTTCCATGGGGCATTCTTTGTCTTCTTTCAACATAAGAGGGTTCAGTGTTCCTTGGGGATCTCCTGTCTTGGCAGTAATCTTCTCCTGGGTCTTGGAGGGTCTCAGTACAGTAATGCTGGGTGAAAAGGAAACGCTCCACTCGTGGCTATTCTTTCTTGGTAGTAGTGAAGTCCCTTTCCTCTCTGCTCATTATTCCCTCTTTTTATTTCTTGTAAGATAAATGGTGAGACCCAAGCAAGGGTATGACTTGAGTAAGAGTGTGACTTATTTTAGGATGTAAAGGGTGGAACTTGAGTAAAAGTGTGGCTCGAGTCACACCCTCTTGTAAAACTGTGACTAAAGACTCATCCCATATTAATTCTGCCTCATTAACACAGAAGGTATCATTTAAACACATTACAAAATAGAGGAAAATGACAAGAGATCATAAAATGAAAGATAGTAATACAATACTAGAAATCATGACCTAGCCAAGTTGACACATATTCTTGGGAGAACAACCCAATCCATGATAGGTTGTTGTTGTTAGGTGCCATTGAGTCAGTACCGACTCATAGCAACCCTCTGCACAACAGAATGAAACACTGCCCGGTCCCGGGCCAACATCACAATTGTTACCACGCTTGAGCCCATTGATGCTGCCACTTGCCAATCCATCTCACTGGGGGTCTTCCTCTT
>NW_006408581.1:14771144-14778258 GCF_000296735.1 Chrysochloris asiatica | reverse complement strand
CTCTTGTACCTCCTCATTTCTTCCATTTGCTTTAGCATCTCTATGCTGGAGAGCAAGCTTCAGTGTCTCTTCTGACATCCATTTTGATCTTTTCCTTCTTTCTTGTCTTCTTAGTGATTTTTTGCTTTCTTCATGTCTGATGTTCTTGATGTCATCTCACAACTCTTCTGGTCTTCATTCTTTAGTGTTTAATGTATCAAATCTGTTCTGATGGGACATATTCAAGGTCATATTTTTGCTCTCATGGACTTGTTTTCATTTTCTTCAGCTTCAATTTGAATTTGTACATGGGCAATTAATGATCTGTGCCACAATCTGTTCCTGGCCTTTTTTGACTGATGATTTAGCGCTTTTCCATCATCTGTTTCTGCAGATGTAGTCAATTTGGTTTCTATGTATTCCATCTGGTGAGGTCCATGTGTATAATCGTCTCTTATACTGTCTAAAGATAGTATTTGAAATGAACAAATCATTGACTTTGCAGAATTCTATCATGCAATCTCCAACATCATTTCTATCACCAAGGCCATATTTTCCAACTACTGATCCTTCCTCTTTGTTCCCATCCTTTGCATTTCAATCACCAATAATAATCAATACATCTTGATTGCATTTTTGGTCAATTTCAGGTTGAACAAGTTGGTAGAATTCTTCTATTTCATCCTCACTGGCTTTAATGGTTGGTGTGTAAATATGAATAATATTTAATGTAAATATGAATGACTGGTCTCCCCTGTAGGCGCATGGATATTATCCTATCACAGACAGCGTTGTACTTCCTGACGGATATGTTATTTTTGACAATGAATACAACACTATTCCTCTTCAATTTGTCATTCCCAGCATGTTAACCATGTGGTTGTCAGATTCAAAATGGCCAATACCATTTCATTTCAGATAACTGATGTTTATGAATTCCATTTCATTTCTGACAATTTTCAATTTCCTAGATTCATACTTCGTACATTCCATGTTCTGATTATTAATGAATGTTTACAGCTGTATCTCTTCATTTTGAGTTGTGCCCCATCAGAAAATGAAGGTACCGTGGGCTTACTCCCACAGGCTTTACTCCATTTGTGTCATCACGGTCAACTCTACTGTTAGGAGGCAGCTCTTCCCCATTTGCATTTTGAGTGCCTTCCAACCTGAGGGGCTCATTTTCCGGCACTATATTTGACAGTGTTTCTCTGCTATTCATAAGATTTTCAGTGACTAAATATTTGGAAGTAGTTCATCACTCCTTCTTCCTAGTCTGTCATCATCTGGATGCTCATCTGAAACCTGTCCACCATGGGTGACCCTGTTGGCATTTAAAATACCTGTGGCATAGCTTCCAGAATCACAGCAACTCTCAAGTGACCACAGTATGACAAACTGACAAATGAGTGACAAATGAGTAGTGGTCATAGTAGATAGCATGATGGACTTCATAGCCAGAGATAATTTGCTGCAAGGAGCACTCATCCATTCAAACTGACTTAAACACAAGTAAACATTTGAGGAAGGATACAGAAGTATCTGAGTGAACCATAGGTAGAAGTGTGGCTGGATCTCACTAAGGAACCAGGACCTGGTCAGTAAAATAGACTAAAGTAATTACTCTCTCTTTCCTTTTCTAGTTTCAGCATGGTCTCCTGCCATTGTTTTTTTTTTTTTCAACTTACTGCCTCTTTTTGGTGTCATGTATGACCGATTCGTAGGCACTTAACAACAACAACAATAGATTACATTTGCACTTGACCCCTTTGAGTTGTTATTGTCAGTTGCTGTGAAGTCAATCCCTGGCTCATAGAGGCCCCGTACACAAAAAATGGAAATGTTTCCTGGTCCTGTTCCATCTCTATGATCAGTTTCATGTTGGATCATTGTGTTCTATTTCGTTTTCATTGGTTGATTTTTGGAAGTAGATCATCAGGTCTTTGTTCTTAGATTCCTTAGTAGTGCTAAAGTGGCTCTCTCAATTCCAAAGTTATATCAACTTAAAACACTAGCACTTGAGGCTGACTCTCTTGTTGTTGTTGTTAGGTGCTGTTGAGTCAGTTGCAACTCATAGTGACCCTATGCACAACAGTCCTGCACCAATCTCACAATTGTTGTTATGTTTTAGCGTATTGCTGTTGACACTGTGCCAATCCATCTAGTTGAAGGTCTCCCTCTTTTTCACTGACCCTCCACTTTACTAAGCATGATGTCCTTTGCCAGGGACTGGTCTCTCCTTATTATGTTAGAAGAATGAGAGATGAAGTCTCAATATCCACTTTCTTAAGCAAGAGCATTCTTGTTGTATTTTTGCCAAAACAGGTTTGTTCTTCTGGTAGTCCATGGTAATTTCAATATTTTTCTCCAACACTATAATTCTAATGTATAAATTATTTTCTGGTCTTTCTTTTTCATTTTATAACCTTTAAATACATATTGGACTATTGAAAATATGGCTTGAGATAGGCACTCCTTAGTCCTCAAAGTGATATCTTTGCTTTTGAACACTTTAAAGAGGTCTTTTGTAGCAGATTTAAAGAGGACAATGCAATACGTTCATTGATTTCTTAACTGCTGCTTCCATGTGTGTTGATGGTGGATCCAAGCAAAACGAAGTTTTTGACAACTTCAAACTTTTCTCCATTTATCATCCATGTTATTCATTGGTACAATGGTGAGAGTTTTTCTTTACATTGTGGTACAGCCTATACTGAATGAAGGTTGTGGTCTTTTATCTTCATCAGTATTTTAAGTTATCTTTGCTGTCAGTAAGCAAGGTTGTATCATCTGCATATGACAGGTTGTTAATGAGTCTTCTTCCAATCGTGATGCCACATTCTTCTTCATGTAACCTAGCTTCTCAGATTCTTTGCTCAGCATAGAGATTGAATAAGTATGGTAAACGAATACAACCCTAGTACACACCTTTCCTGATTTTAAACCATTCAGTGTCTCCTTTTTCTGTTCTACTAGGTTTCAATTTCAAACATCATCAATTTCAAACATCATGTGAGAGTCTCAGATCTTTGGTATCTATCTCTGCTTCAGTCTAAGAGGAATGGATTAAGAAGCATAAGTCTGACTAATTATTATTAACATTCTTGTTCCATAGATGTAGGGCAGTTGTAGTGGAGACTGGGAGCATTCTTAAAGTATCTATTATGTAGTTGGAAGAGCATTTCAAATTCACTTTTGTCTTAGTTACCTAGAGCTACTGTAACAGAAATACTGCAAGTGGATGGTTTTAATAACCAGAGTTTATTCTCTCACAGTTTGGGAGGCATAAAGTATGAATTCAAAGCGCTGACTCTGGGAAAAAGTCCTTGTCTAATTTTGGCAACAGTGGTCTGGCATTCCTTGGAGTTATCCATGTGTCTTGGCATCAGTCTTTCCTTGGATCTAGGAGCTTTGCAATTCAGGAGCCCTGGGATCAAAGAACACACTCCTGTGGTGTAGTGAATTATCTAATGTCTTTTCTAACCATAGTCTATAAGCTCCCACCAAACAATATTTCTGCATTGCTAGGTCTGGGTAAGGGAAGAGGGGAGAAAATACTGATAGGATGACAGGATTTAGCTGTGGATATTATAAGAGCTAATTATAATCATGAAAATGTGAAACTCTAGCATGGGTTTAAAATGAACCATGTCAGAAGCAGGAGGGGCATTATCAGAGCCTAGAATGGAGTGTGTCCCTTCGGCTCTGAGTTCTCTGTGCATTGAACCTCCTCAATCCAGGGACAGAAAGCTGTGATACTGAAGGAGTGTCAGAGGACCAGCCAGCAGAACCAAGAACCAAAGCATGAGATAGAGCAGTGGGCTTCTCAGCCCACAGAGTAAATAAAACGGAATAACTTTGGGTAGGAAGTTTGCTTGTAGAGTGGGATGCTTCCAGGCACTTAAATGAGGGAGCTAGGTTTGTTGATCCATGGAGCTGCAGCTGTGTGCCCTCAGGTTGAGGCTTATAGTGGAGTGGTGTGTCCTATGGCATTTATCAACAGCTGACTGGAACAACTGTGCCCTGAGCATTTCTGATCCCAAATTGTAACCTGTTAATTTCCTTAATTGATCTGTTGGGTTTTTAACTGACTGATTTTTGGAAGTAGATCCCATAGCTGTTGAGTATTGTATTGGAGTTCTGTGTAGTCATTGCAACAGATTACTATATCCAGTGGAATAAAGTAGGTTGTGGAAGGAATGGTTTGGTTCTTTTTTTATCACTACACTGATTCTTCTTTCTTGGTGGTGGTAAGTCCCCCCACCCCCTGCTCACTTCTCTCTCCTATCATATCTCAAATTAACTGAAAACACACCTAACCCTGTATATTGCATCCAAACAAACATTAACATCATGAAAGTGAGGATTTACAACACACAGAATAATTAGATCAAAGCTGATCACATCAGATCACATCATGCGAGTGATTGCATTATATTCGACCATAACCTAAAAGTGATAACTACATTTTAACTGCTAAATCACTGAGATCCAGGCCCAGCCAAGTTGATACAAAGCCTTAACTAACACAACACAACCTTCAAATAAATAATGTTTACTGTGAGAGATTTCATTTTTTAATTTCCAGTATGAAAAGGTTTTGTACATTAAAGTGTTACACAGAAATATAAAAGGGTGCTGTTCTAGCTACCCAGGTAGAGAGAACTTGATGTCCTGCACGTTTTCTTTGCTCTCTAATGTCATCCACATTTTAACCAGTCACTACACTTGTCCACACTTCCCCCAATGTCTCTGGATTCCATTTCTTTCACTGATTGACCTTCTATAAGTACCACTATTCTTACTGAGTTTCTTACCATCATTTCCTGGTTCTTCTATTATAGAAGCTTTTTAATTTTAATTATTCACCCTACTTTCAGTCTTTCTTCTTGCCAATTCATCTTTCACATTGCTGACAAGTTGGTCATAAAACACTCTTTCAATCTTGTCATTCCTCCACTCAAAGACTTCAGTGACTCCCCACAGCCTCCCAGTTGAAGTCCAAAGGGCTTATTCCGACTCAGACCTTGGCCATTGAGCTGCAACCTTTGTAGACAGCTCTAACTCTTCACTTCATTGGCATTGTACTCCACCTAAACTCTGCCCTAACTGCCTTGAATTTTTCAGATTCTGAGCTTTTGCTTTAACCAATCTCAGTGGACTGGAATGCCCTCCTTTTTTCTGCTTCCCTAAATCCCATCCATCATTCAAGTCATAACTCAAGTCCCTTCTTCTTTGTGAAGCATTCCAAATCCAGTCCAGCCCAAGGGATCTTTTATTCCTCTGAATTACTATAGAGTTTTCCCCACTCCATTCATTTTATTAGTCCTCTGCTACCAAGAAGATAGTTGTTATTTTATTCAGTTAAATTTTTTCATTAGTCTTCTTTTCTCAATTGTTGTTATTGTTGTTGTTGAGTACCATGGATTCGGTTCCGACTCCTAGTGACCCTGCACAGGGTTTCCAAGGCTGTAAATCTTTATGGGAGCAGAAAACCTTATATTTCTCCCATGGAACAGCTGGTAGTTTTGAACTGCTGACCTTGAGGTTAGCAACCCGATTTGTAACCACTACACTACCAGAGTGGGTTAGAAACCACATCTTCTGTTTTAGTATGGTGCTATGAGTCAGAACTGACTCTAAGACACATAACAGTACAACATAAATACTTAGAAATGAAAACAAAAAAAACAAAGAAATAAACAAAAGAACAGCCAGTTGTTCTTGAGTTAATTCCCACTCATGGGGACCCCATGTGTTATAGAGTAGAACTATAATTCATAGGGCTTTCAAGGCTGTGACCTTTGTATGCAGATCACTTTTGACCAAAGCTCCTGAGTTTGAATTGCCAACCATTTGGGGAGTCATCAAGTGCTTAACCATTTGTGCCACCCAAGAATACACAGAAAACCACACCACTGCCATCAAATAGATTCTGACTCATAGCGATCCTTTATATGGTTTCCAAGACTGTAAATTTGTATGGGAATAGACAGCCTCTTCTTTCTCCCATGGAGCAGCTGGTGGGTTTGAACTGCTGACCTTACACAGTTAGCAGCCCAACGCCTAACCTACAGTGCCACCAGAGTTTCATAGAAAGAGACCTGAAATACTATTAGGATAATCTCTTGAGAACTTTTGCTACAGTGCTGAATGCAAATCAATCAGCTAAAAAAATTTTTTTTTACGTTTTTATTGTGAATTATGTGTTAGTTTACATGGGTGAACATTATCTTTACATTCATCCTATCCTATTGTTTCATTGAAATGATCATAATCCCCTGCATGCATCATCAAACACCCAAAGGTACACCCCACACACCTGCCCCCTGGGCCACCAGGACACAGCCCTTCTCCCTCCCTGAGTCCAGAGTCCCCAGCCACTCCTTCTGTCCACATCACTGCCTCTGCCTCCATCCCTAGTGTCACTGCCTTTCTGGACAGGGTCTCCTACTTTACTTTTCTCCCTTGATGGTTCCAGTGATATCTGCTCTGCAAAATCAGCCATTCCCTTCCTTTTGTTACCAAACATTTGCATTTACCTTTCCAACACTCACTGTCAGACATGATAGCAATCATTCCCTATTGAACCACAGGAGTCCTTTCCCCATCACCTTTTATCAATCCCATCCAGACAGGTTGGAAACATTCAGTGGAGGTTTTACCTTTCCCTGTATCCTCTGGAGCTAGATTCCCTATTGAAAGCTTGTAACCCAGTCACTTCTTGACTTTGTAGTCCCCCCATTTTGGGTAGCCAATGTCTAAGTTCCCCCTCCCTGTCTACTTGTGTACCAAGGTGGTGGGAATGATCCTCACTGTAGAGATTTGTCCAATCCTTTGTCATACTGCATCCACAAGCCTAGGTCAAGTTCATCCACTTATAGTGGGTTACTACTTTTTTTCCCCCTCCTCTTTCTTCCTCTGGTTGTGTTCTGATCATCCAGCCATTGATGCCAGGTCAAATGGGTACTATCTGCAAGTGTGGGTGTTCTTGTACATCCCCCTTCACTTTATATTAGCTGGATGCTTCACACTCCTTTCTAGTCGTCTGGGGACAGGTCCCTGCCCCTGGGCCCAGGAGTCCCCAGATCTCATCATACTGCTGGTTAACCAGGTCTCAATCCAGGTTAATAGG
>NW_006408581.1:14769368-14770669 GCF_000296735.1 Chrysochloris asiatica | reverse complement strand
TATGGTCTTGTGCAATGCAAAGGCTTTGCAGGGAGCCTCCTGCAGAGCCTTTGCATTGCACAAGACTGGGCAAGTTCTAGCCCCATTTTAGGTATTCCAAACAGTTATAGGATGAAGTCGGACTTACAAGCTTTCTCTGGTGATGTTTCTAGCTATTCCTCTTTCTCCCCTTCAAGCGTCTATTTTACAATAGTAGTAAGGGAAACCCATTCAAACCATGCCTCAATTTTTGTATCCACAAGCCCTGTTGTTCCACATTTGTGCTTACATCGTTATTTAATTCTGCCCTATTTAGCCCATATAGAACTGCCTAGCTATTCTCCCATCCACCTTATTTTTCCTTTCCTCTTCCCCTTCTAGTGTAGGCCCTCCCCAGCACCCAAACTATCCTGTGTCTATTCCATACCCTGTGCTCCATTATCCTGTGCCTATTCCCTACCCTGTGATCGACCTCCCCTCCCTTCCCCTCACCCCATCCCATACACCCTGGTAACCAACAAAAAATAAATAATAAAAGATTCCCCCCCCCCTTTTAGTGTGGGTACTTTTTCTTAATCTTTTACAATAATGGTCTTATGCAGTATTCTCCTTTTGTGACTGACAGATTTCACTTAGTATAATGTCCTCAAGGCTCATCCATGTTTTGTGGTGGCTTGCTGCTTCCTTGTTATTCTTCAGGGTAGCATAGTATTCCATTGTGTATATGTACCAAACTTTGTTTATCCATTCTATTGTAAATAGTGCTGCTATGAACATTGGTGTGCATATATCTACTTGCGTTATGGCTTGTACTTCTTGTGGATAAATACCAAGTAGAGGGATTGGTGGATCATAAGGTATCTCTATTTCCAACCTTCTGAGGAAACGCCATTTGTTTTCCAGAGTGGTTGGACCATTTTGCAATCCTACCAGCAATGTAGGAGGGTCCCAGTCTCTCCACATCCTCACCAACACTTATTGTCCTCTACTTTTTTGATCTTTGCTATTATTGCTGATGTGAGATAATATCTCATTGTTATTTTTATTTGCATTTCTCTAATGGATAGTGGGAAGTCCTGGTGTGGCACTGTGGGTTAATGCGCCAGACTGCAAAGCTGTTTGAACTGCAAGGTTAGCAGTTCAAACTCACCAACTGCTCCTCAGAAAACTTATACAGGGTCGCTATGGGTCAGAACCAACTTGACAGCACTTCACAACTACAAAAACAATGGGTAATGATCATGAACATTTCTTCATATGTTTGTTGGCTGCCTGGATCTCCTCCTTGGTTAAGTGTCCCTTCATGTCCTGTGCCCATTTTT
>NW_006408581.1:14756180-14767192 GCF_000296735.1 Chrysochloris asiatica | reverse complement strand
CCCCCGGCTTCTTTCTTCTTCTAGTTGAGTTCTGATCATCCAGCCATCAAAGCCAGGTTAAGTGTGTACTATCTGCAAATATGGGTGTTCTTATGCATCTCCCCTCACTTCATATCAGCTGCACACTTCACTCTCCACTCTAGTCCTCTGTGGCCATGTCACTGCCTCTGGGCCTAGGAGTCCCCGGGTTTTGCCGTACTGCTGGCCATCCAGGTCTCCACCCAGGTTCACCAGGGTCTATTGAATATGGGCGGGTTTAGCTCACAACTTCATTGCTGTTGGGTCATGTGTTGAGATCTTTAATTGTGTTTTATTGGACATTTTCAGCAGTTATATGAGTTTTTAATGCTTAAATGGATGTATGTTGCTTTGTTGTTAGGCTTGCTGAGTGTCTCCTGGTGGATATGATCTGGAGATAGGCTTCCCTTTTCACGTGCAATGCCTAGCAGCTGGTTTTGGCTCTTGTCCAGATGGTGGGGTATTACAGGGTATGCTTGTAGCTTGGCTATATGGGCATAGTTGCTGTCTCATCTTGGGTAAGGTAGGGGGAGAAAGCTCCAGCTCCTGGGGTAAGAGTGTGGCCAAAAGGACCAAAGACAGAAACAATATAAAAGCAGAAACAGAAACCACCAATCAAAAACAAAAATAAAATTGTGATTGACACTGTCCACTGGTCTTTTCTGTGCAGGCAGGGATAAAGGGTCCCACCCAGGTCAACATTTGGGTTCGTTCCCAGGGTCAGAACGTCATAAGAAGCAGCCTGTGGGTTTTCTCTCTATGTCGTTGGAAAACTGAGGGTGCAATGCTCTACCCTTTTGGGGGTGTGCTCCCGCCCTACTGAAGGCACCTGGGCTGTGCAGTGAGGGTGCGATTGGGGAGAAGAGGAGAGATACATGAAAAATGAAAAGTGAAAAACGAAAAATTGGTCAAAACTCACCCTCCAGACACGCAGCTCTGCAGCTTCTAGCGCTGGGTCACTTGGCTGTGGCCCTGCCCTCCAGCCTGAGGACTTCTGGCTGCCAGCCACCACAGCTTGATTGATTTAGAAATCACCATATTTTGCTTCCATAGGCAGATTTCTTCTCAGGTAAGTGTGGGAAACTGGCTCCCGGAATCTTAAGATCCAAAGCTCCGCAGTTTTTCTATGGACCACTCTTTCTTTGCTCTTTTTGGGTTTTGGCAGAGGAGTTTTCACTCTAAAACTTATTTGATGTCTATCTTAATTAGTATTTATCTTTATAAATAAATTGAAGATTTTAATTTATAATCTTCAAAAATAAGAGTTATTTTTCTCAAAATTGACTCAACAGCAAAAAACAACAATATTAACGTAAAAGTTATATTAACTTCAGTGAAGTTTTATATCAACACTGGAGTTTTTGGGTTGCAAGGCAAGTAGCCATATGGACTAGGAAAGGGTGAAATTGTTGACTAGCTCCTAATGTCTTCTTATTTACATCATGGAAAAGGACAGAGTAGAATTGATTTCCAGGCATATGAAATTGTGCCAAGGCAAAAGAAAGAAGTGTGTTGAATGTTAAAACAAAGTGGCCTATAGCCAGAAGAAATGCAAAACATCCTTAAATAAGCATTGACTGACCTGAAGAGTGAACTGCTTGTTCTACATGTTCTTAATGGCTCAGAGCAGGACTTTTGTCAACTGGAAGAATTTTCCTTTAAGATTCTCTTTCATCAGAAATTTACGCTAAGTTCATGAGAAGCTTTGCCTCTTCTTCTTCTCTTTCTTTCTTTTTTTTTTTTTAGTGAATGACTCTTTGATATTATGTTGTGTTGTTGTTAAGTGCTGTCAAATCAATTCTGACTCATAGCTACCCTGTATAGATTTCCAAGGAGTAACTGGTGGGTTTGAACTGCTGACCTCGTAGTTCACAGTCCAGTGCTGATCCTACAGCACTACACAGAAAAAGAAAATTTACTTAGGCCAATACAGCTAAAAGTCAATTTGCGTATATTTACATACTTTGTAAACTGGGGTCTCAATGTGCTAATGATACAATGCCATCATAGATATAGTTTCTTCAGTCTCCTGGGGAGAATGTTGTTGTTGTTGTTGTTAAGTGCCGTCGAGTCGGTTTCGACCCATAGCGACCCTGAATAGGGTTTCCCAGGCTGTAAATCTTTACGGGAGCAGATCGCCTCATCTTTCTCCCGCGGAGCAGCTGGTAGTTTCGAACTGCTGACCTTCCGGTTCGCAGCCCGATTCGTAACCACTACGCTACCAGAGCTCTAGTACAACCCAAAATGTAACTCTACATACAAAGGCATAAGAAATCAGATATGAGAACTGAGATATTTCTGGTGTGATTGGAGGTTATTTTGACTATCTGTGCTTATCTTGCTTAAAATTATAGATATATGATTTCTCTGAAATAGATGAAAATCTGAATGATCTGATGTTAAAATCACATTTTTTTAATCATATGGAATATTTCCTTTCTTCCTTGAATGTGCCATGTCCTTGAGATATTTGTTTTAAGTCCCTAGTATTCTGAAATTTAATTGTATTAAATTTGAGATTGTTGTGCACTGAATTGTGTCTTCCAAAAATATATGTTAACTTATAGCCTCTGTTCCTGAAAATATGACCCTATTATGAAACAGAGTTTTCTTTTTTATGGTAATTAGACCATACAAGGCAACGTATGGTGGACACTAAATCGAATCACTTTGAGTGATAAAATGAGCAGAATAGACAGAAATGTACATAGGGACAAGGCGCTAAATGAAGATAGACACACACAATAGATGAATCTACAAATACAGAGGCAACAAAGATTGTTGGCTACTAGCGGTTGAATACCCCCTTCTGGGACCATGATTTAATTCAGACTAAGACACAGGTCTTCTGAAGTAGTTGATAACATATAATGTTTCTTCAATCTGTACAGGTTTAAAGCCACATAGCTCTGAAAATGCCAATCCTGGTCACTCATTCTATGTTTTAATGAGTGTCTACTGTGTGGCAGAAACTATAATGGTGATGAAGGTAGAATATAAATCATAGAATCACAGAACTTGAGCATCAAGAAGGATTGTTCTCAGTGCTGAGATATTTCTTTAAACAAAAATGATATATGGAAAAATGAGAAGTTCCAGTTGTCATTGGTCTTAAGTGATGGACTTAGTCTTCCTTGACCTCTTTGGACCTAGGAAAGGCTTATAAATCCTTTGCTAGCCTTTGCCAGCCATCTCTTTAGGTTTTATCTTGTCCGTTGAATAAGTCTCTTTAAAATTAGCTCTTATCAGAAAGCTCCCTGTTCAGCTTTACAGATTTATTTACAATAATTTTGTATTTCTTTAGGATTATACCATTAAGACAATCTCACCAAAGCTTAAATTACAATAAGGAAAATGCAGAAGGTATACAATGCTATTCACAATGAAAGGATCCATCTTAAAAAGAAAGTAAGGCTAACAAACACCAAATAAGTAAAAAATATGGATAAGTACTTGGCTGCTAATCATAAGGTCAGTGGTTGAAAGCCATCAGCTGCTTCTCAGAAACCCTATATAGTGTCACTATGATTCAGAACTGACACCAGAGCACAAAATGCAACTTTTATGTCTTTTTACAATGGGGAAAAGAAAATAATGTTATTATTTCTACAAAGAGAAAATGATACTGTAAAAAGAAAAAATGTACTATTCAAGTCATTTTTCATTGAGAATCATGCACTATGACAGATACTCCAAATGCTTGTGAGTCTATAGGACCAAGCCTGATGACAGCATAGCAGGTAGTAGCAATGTGAATGAGGTGGAGGCAGCCATGTAAATAAAGCAGAGAGTTTATCTGAGGAATTAAGGAGGTCAGGTTGAAGTCTCTTTTTCAGATTATTATGTGCTCTCTGTTTCCTCAGAAAGGGGGAAAAGATGCCAACTTTACTATTATTTTTAAAGAGACACTGAACTTTGTTTTAATGGAAATATTACTATTTTTATTCAATTGACAAAAAATAATAACTTCTACTTAAAACATCAAGCAATGTCACAAAACTGATGAGTTTTGGGGTTAGAATTTGATACCAGGTTTTTGTAAATTCAAAATATTATTTGTACCATTTCTGCTGTGCACACTGCCTCTCAGGTCCAATGTGGAGGAATTATCTGCCAAGGTCCATCCCAAAGTTCTATTTCTTAATTTTGAAGTCACAAAATTATGATCTTCAGGCCCATGGTTCCATTAGAATTATTTTGTTAGGGGATAAAATATGATAGCAGATGTTCAAAATGCTTAGGAGAAGGTTGTCTGGACATATAACTGGTAAGTAGTGGAGAAAATGTCCCAGGTTTATCAGGGAAAAAAGGAAGGAGGTTGGGGACAAACTAGAAGACATTCAGTCTCCTTTACTTAAAAGGTGGAGAAAAAAGATACACAAAAAGAAAGAAAAGACAAATCCCTTGAAAATCTTTTTAGGCCACAGGAGAATGATTAGCTTAGTGTATACTCATTTGACTGATTATAGAAAATATAGCTCTGTTTTCACAGCATAAAGAAGGTTGAAACAATTTGGCATGGAAATCCTTGTGGCTAACATTTCAGAAAAAAAGATATCTAGCCCTTGATACACTACCTTTAATTAATTAATTATTTTTTAAACATTTGGAAGGTGAACATTTTTAATGAAAAGTCAATGGAGGAGAGAACATTTGGCATCATTACAAGATTTGAAGAAGCAAGTTCCTATTCTTTCTGCCAACATGTATTTAGGATTGCTTCCAGCTCATTCTCTCAGCCAAATACCTACATTAAAAATTTTTCAACAGTTTCAATACTTCAGAGCAAGTATGAAATTATCACCTTGATAACCTGAAGCATTTAACTGACAAATCCTTACATTCTACAAACATCCTAACATACTCAGAGCTTTTCTCAGCAAGTTTAACTTAACATAGCAGAATTAGAAAATTAATGCTTAAGAAGGTTATAAAAATAAACATATATAGCTAAACATCTTTTATAGGTAATACATACACCATCCGTATGTATGTTCAAAACTTCACCAAGTTAAAAATCAAAATAAAACATTACAGGTTCCTCATAAACACAATTAAGTGTTCTAGAATACACATTCTTTGCATTTATAGCTTGCATGACTGTGTGGACACATTTGAAAGCCTTTGCATAGTCAATAGAGCACAAGTAAACATCTTTCTGATAGTCTATGCTTTCAGCCCAAATGCATCTGACGTCAGCAATGATATCTCTATTGCATATCCTCTTCTGAATCTGAAGCTTGAGTTTCTGGCAGTTCCCTGTGGATGAATTGTTGCAGCTGTTTTTAAACTATCTTCAGCAAAATTGCACTTGCATATGATGTTAATGGTACTGTTCAATAATTCCCACATTCCCTTTGGAATGGGTATAGATATGGATCCCTTCAACTAGTTGGTCAGATAACTTTATTCCCAAATTTCTTCAAATAGATGAGTGAGTGCCTCTAGTTCTGTATCAGTTTGTTGAAAGATTTCATTCTGTATATCATCAATTCCCAGAGCTTTGTTTTTACCAGTACCTTCATTGCAACTTGGACTTCTTCCTTCTGTATCATTGGTTCTTGATCATGTTGAATAGTGACAATTTGTTTTTGGTACAGTGATTCTTTGTATACCTCCCATCTTCTTTTGATGCTTTCTGCATCATACAATACTTTCCCCATAGAAGCCTTCATTATTGCAAGTGAAGGCTTGAATTTTGTTTTCTTCAGTTCTTTCAGTTTGAGGACTGCTGTGTGTGTTCTTCTCTTGGTTTTCTAACTCCAGGCTTAACCGTTGTTTGGTTTCTTGATTGCTGTTTCCATGAGTGTTGACTGTGGATCCAAGCAAATTAATCTTTGACAATTTCAATCTTTTCTCTCCTTATAATGATGTTATTTATTGGTCAAGTTGTGAGGAATTCTGTTTTCTTTACTTTGTGGTACAATCTATATTGAAGGCTGTAGTCTTTGAACTTTATTAGTAAGTATTTTAAGTCCTTTGTGCTTCCAAAGTCATACTATTGGCATATTACAAGTTGTTAATAAGTGTTCCTCCAATCCTGATACCACGTTCTTGATATAATCCAGTTTCTCAGATTATTTGCTCATCATACAGATTGAATAAATTTGATAAAAGTATACAAATCTGGTTCACACATTTCCTGATTTTAAACCATTCAATATCTCCTTGCTCTTTTCTAACAAATGCCTTTTCTTGAAGTACAGGTCCCTCACAAACATAATGAAGCGTTCTGGAATACCTGTTCTTCACAATGTTATTCATAGTATGTTATGATTCACACAATCAAAAGCCTTTCCATAGTCAATAAAGTTAACATCTTTCTGTTGTCTTCTACTTTTAATCAAGATCCATCCAACACCAGCAACTAGATCCTTAGTTCCACGTCCTTTTCTGACTACAGCTTGAATTTCTGGCAGTTCCATGTTTATGCACTGTTGGCAACCAGTTAAAAATTATCTTCAACAAAGATTTACTCGCATGTAATAATAATGCTATTGTTTGATTATTTCCCTATTCCATTGGATCAATTCCCTTTGAAATGCTTAAACATTCACCAATTCTTTTTGGTACAATGACTCTATGTATTCTTTCCATCTTCTTTTGGTATTTTTTGCATCATTTGATATTATGCCCAGAGAATCCTTCAATATTGTGACTCGAGGCTTAAACTTTTTTTTCAGTTCTTTCAGCTTGAGGAATGTTGAGTGTGTTCTTCCCTTTTGGTTTTATAGCACCAGGTCTTTGCACATTTCATTATAATACTCGATTTTGTCTTCTTAAGCTGCTTCTTGAAATTTTCTGTTCAGTTCTTTTACTTCCTCACATGTTTCATTTACTTTAGCATCAAGTTTCAGAGTCTCTTCTGACATCCAATTTCATCTTTTCTTTTTTCCCTATCTTTTTAATGACTTTTTGCTTTCTTCCTGTATAATGTCCTTGATGTCATCTCACAACTCTTCTGGTCTTTGGTCATTTATGTCTTATGAATCAAACCTGTTATTAAGGTGGTCTCTAAATTCGGTTGAGATATATTCAGTGTCATATTTAGGCTCTTGTTTTAATTTTCTTCAACTTCAGCCTGAACTTGCATATGAGCAATTGATGGTCTATTCCATTCTGCCCTTGGCTTTGTTTTGGCTGATGATGTTGAACTAAATTACAGTCTCTTCCCAATGTCACTTTGATTTCTGTGTGTTCCATCTGTTGAGGTCCATGTGTAGAGTCACCTTTTATATTGTTAAAAAAAGTTATTGCAATAAGTTTGTCAGTGATCTTGCAAAATTCTATCCTGCAATCTTCAATATCATTTCTATTACCAAGGCTACATTTTCCAACTATTGACCCTTCCTTTTTGTTTCCAACCTTTGCATTCCAATCACCAGTGATCCTTAATGCATCTTGATTTCATGTTTGACCAAATTCAGACTGAAGAAGTTGGTTGAATTCTTCATGTTCATCATCACTGGCTCTAGTTGTTGAATTAATTATTCCCAGCATAATAAATAATATGATTGTCATATGCATGTGCACGATTTACTAGCATGTTATACACAAAAAATAAGAAAATGTGGGTAATATATTGTAGATATTGAACTCCTGTCTTTATAATTGGGTACTGTGGTGTCTATGGGTGATAAGCAATGGGTTGCAAATCACAAGCTTGGCAGTTTGAGCCCACCAGTCACTCCACAGGAGAAAGATGAGGCTTTCTTCTCCTTCAAAGATTTATAGCCTCACTAACCCTATGTTGTTGTTGTAGTTAAGTGCTATTGAGTTGGTTCTGACTCATAGTGACCTTGCATAGAGTTTCTGAAGAGCATCTGGAGGGTTTGAACCACCAACCTTGTGGTGCCCAGGGTCACTATTGGTTGGAAATGACTTGAAAGCACTTAACAACAACAATCTTTATAATTCTTGCATTTGAATCATGTTACCTTCAGTTGTCCACTGAGTGTGAACCACAGTCTCCCTGAGCATGGAAGGAGAGCACTGATGTTGTCATGCAAAAAAGTATTTGATCAGGGTTGATTCTCGTGAGTTCTTTGGTGAGACTGTGGCTTTGTGGAGGAGTTTTGAAATAACATGTTCTTTAATAGCCTAAGAGGTTGTACTAGATCAATGATCTCAAACTTGTTGATTTCAAGTTATTTTTCACTCTAAAAAATAATTGAGGACCCTAAAGAGCTTGTGATTACATAGTTTGTATATATTGATATTGACTGTATTAGAACTGAAAACTGAAAAATTATTTAAAAATATATATTTATAAATTCGTCTTAAAATTTCAATAATAAAATGATTACATATTAACAAAAAATAACACATTTTCATTAAAAATTAACTATATTTTTCCAAACCAGAACAAAAATAGTGAAATGCGTTTCTTAACATCCAGCATGATTGTCATGTCTATTTCTGCATTCAGCCTTTTGTGATATCACACATCATGTGCCTGCTGGAAAACGTCACTGTAAACTTGTAAGAGAATGAGAATGAAAAAGGCAAATAATATGTATTAGGAGAATGGTTTTTATCTTGAGGACCTCCTGAAACGAGGCTTGTAGGGTCCCCTACCCCATCTAGAAGGCTTCCCAGATTATGCTTTGAGAACTCCTTGACTACAGTTTAGGTATTTTAATCTATAAGGAGATTTCAGTAGAAAATGTAGAGGAAGTGGAGAGTCTGCCATTTCCATCTTTGGCGACTGAGAGTTAGAAAGGAGTGGTAGGGAGGGAGTAGGTAAAATGCATCCTCATCTCCTTTTTATGGGTTCACATCCTACCTTAAAGACATTGGGGGATTGCTTCTACCCAAAGGTATTCCATGGAGGCTATCTAAGAGGACAGGCACAGCATGGATTTGTTTTTGTGTGTGTGTGTGTGTGTGTGTGAACTGTACTTTGAACCTGGAATCCTGGTGTGGCACTGTAGGTTAATCACAGGACTGCAAGTTTGATTTGAACCACAGGGTTGGTGGTTCAAAATCACCTGTCACTCCTCAGAAATCCTATGCTGGGTTGTTATGCATTGGAATAAATTCAATGGCACTTAACAACAACAACAACCTTGAACCTATATGGAATGGGCAGGACACTGAAGGAGAGCAGAAAACCCAGTCTGTGTGAGAAGCTTGTCAGAGGAAATGAGGGTAGCAGGAGTGTATGGACCCTGTCAATGAAGCCTCTGTGTGGTAGACCTCCTGGGTTCATGACCAAGGGGCACTCACAGTCGCATCTTTTCAGCATCTGTCTGAGTAGTTAGTGATGTGGTCAGTAGAGACAACTGCAGGCCCTGACTCAGTGGAAAGGCAACTGACTCAGATGGGAACTGCAGCTCTAGGTGGCTGAGATTTACTGCCAGATGACAATAAAAACCAGAATATAGTTTCCCCTTCTTCATTTTGCCATGAGGCCCTTTCAACTTCACTTCTTGTCCGGAAGCACAGTGTGGTTGGATAAATCAGACATATTGGGCATTTATATAAGAAATACTGAGATACCTTTAAAAAAATCATGTTGACATATTCTTTTAGACCATATTTTTTAGAGGTTTGTGAGTATTTGCTCAGTTTGTTCTCACATTCCTTCTCTCCTATCCTTTCCAAACACAAGTTTCAACAGTTTTTGGAAAAGGGCAATATTAGAACAGCTTTGTGCCAGTGAATGTCATAGAATCTATTTTTGTTGTTGTTGTTTGTTTGTTCTTGGAATCAACATAGAATTTCAAAGATTGCTCTTATCCTGGATGATGGGCATTCAGTGGTTACAATATTCCAAAACTGAGACTCACTATCTGGTGGAAAGCTGATGAAAATAGCTCTTGGGTTAAATCTGGGTAAAACTAAGTATGTTGAACAATAATTGATAAGAATGGATGTGATTTGGCTACAAACATCTTAAGTTTATGGTCAGTTAAAGATAGTGAAATCTGCCCAGGAGGATTTTGAGTCTGAGTGAAAGCATCAGATTAAGTTCATCATGCTTAAATAAAGAGCAAGCATTAGATCTCAGGCTAATATTATAACTGAGACTGTGTAAAAGCTATCTTGAATATTACATGAAGATGGCTGTCAAGATAACTGTATATTCAATAGCACATCAAGGATTTTCCTATTGACAGGCTAAAACACTGGGACCAAAGCAGCTGCTGGTGTGATGCTGCCGCTGCCTTACATGTGCTGGGAGGGATTCTGCCAAGTGTATTCTAATTTGCATCTTATCCCATAAAGGAATTCTTGTTTCTTTCATGGAGTTTGGTAACAAATGTTCAAAATATGGAATCTTAATTTATACTCTGTACATAAACTTTGGTTGTTAAAAATATGGGTTTCATCTATGGAGATGATTTCACTACAAATAATAAAGTCAATCATGAAATTCCCGAAAGGTTGCTTTACTGCACTTGAAAACTGTACATTAAAACTTGAGCTTCATTTCACATTTCCAATATCAATTCAAAGCATTTGCTTTCATGAAATTTTGATCTGAGCCCATGACTGTATTTGACAGATGTCTCTGAATCACTGAGTCAGAGACCTTCCATATCCCTCAGATTTCCCTCATTTTCTGTTTCTCCAAATCCTACCCATCAGTCAAACCAAATACTAATGACAACTTCTCAGAAAACTTTACTGGATCCCCCAAGTCCTAATTAATTAATTTTTTACATTTTCTTTCTCATAAAAGATCACATGTACTTCTTCTTCTAGTTGACACTGAGTCCATTCCAAATTCCTGGTGACTCCATATGGATCAGAGTAGAACTATGCTTCAAAGAGTTTTCATGGTTGATATTTTTGGAAACCAGGCCCAGGGACTCCCATGTATTTCTATTGTTGTTGTTGTTAGGTATGACATTGAGTTGGTTCTAACTCATGGTATCCCTTTATACAACAGAACGAAATGCTGCCAGTCCTACACCATCCTCAAAATTGTAGATCTAGTTCAGTTCATTGTTGTAGCCACTGTATCAATCCCTCTCATGGAGGGTCTT
>NW_006408581.1:14738726-14756050 GCF_000296735.1 Chrysochloris asiatica | reverse complement strand
TTTTGGTCAACACCAGAATTCAAAGGCATCAATTATTTTTTGGTCTTCCATATGCATTGTCCAGTTTTCACACACATATGAGGTGATTGAAAAGACCATGGCTTGGTGAGTTGCACCTTAGACTTAAAAGTGACATCTTTGCTTTTTAATACTGTAAACAGATCTTCTAGTTTAAGAATATTAAACAGAAACTTCTAATGCAGCTTCAATTTGTGTAAAAAACAACAACAAACCAACCCCAGTCCTAGCACAATTGCTTGTGCTTCACCAGGATTGCTGAATGAATAAACCAGATTTAGTAGGCAACTCTATTTTCATTAACATATTCCTAAGTACTTTGCTCAAGGAGCTCTGGTAGCAAATTGGGCTGCTAATCTCATGGTCAGCAGTTTGAAACTACCAGCTGTTCTGTGGGAGAAAAATGAGGCTTTCTGCTCCCATAAAGATTTACAGCCTCGGAAAGACTATACAGGGTCACTATGAGTTGGAACTGGGCACATAACAACAACAATAAGTACTTTGCTCAATGATTTTAAAATGGTGCTGTAGGATAAGCATTAGACTGCTAATCACATGATCTGCCACTGAAACCCACAAGCTGCTCTGTAGGAGAAAGATGAGGCTTTCTTCTCTCACAAAGAGGTCTAGCCTTAAAAACCCTATACAGAGTCCTGGTCTGGCACTGTAGGATAAGGACCAGACTATGAACCACAAGATCAGCAGTTCAAATCCACCAATCACTCGTTGGAAATTCTATACAAGGTCACTACTAGTAGGAATTGACTTGATGGTAGCAGGTCCGGTTTTTTTGGAAGCATGTTACAGTTGAATCTGAAGTACTTAGGATTTCATGAAGAGAAGGACTGAAAAGAAAATGGCTTCTACCCTGATCTAACTTTAAAAGTAAAAGCTCTTTGGGACTTGTAGATAAAGGAACTTTCTTTTCTAATTGGAAAAATGAAGGTATGAGGAATTCTGAATTTGATAGAATCTGTTCACGCAAAGGAAAATATCCTTGGAATTACTTTTTTTTTTTTAACAGGCTTGGGAAACTTGACATTTGCTAATGGTAATATAGATGGGAACATTCTGACTAGCAACAGTTTCCTTGTTTGAAACCACTCTTTGGTGCAGGGTTTTCACGCACAGCATGCAAATGTGTGTCATGTTCATAAATCCAATCACAAATGATGGTTTTACGACCAAACTGTATTTCTTCCAAACAAAGTGGCAGTAATATTTTTAAAAATCTGCAAGCCCTTTGAGAGTCTTCAAAAAGAATTTCATCATCTTTTCTCATTGAAGTGAAGATATTTATAACTGAGAGGATGCTGTATTGCCACTATGGGGAAGAATTGCATTCCCTACCTAAAATATAGCCACCAATAGTGTACATGTTTTGCATTTAGCATTCAAAATATATGGGGAGCAAGATCTAAGTAGATGCAGTAGGATCTAGAAATTAGCCTAAGTCAGCTCTGGAGACCAGATTTAGGGAGGACTGTAAATCATATCCTTGGAATAGAATGTTACTGTTCAGAATACTCTAAAATGTACCAGAGATCAGAAACCTATTTCTAGCCCACACAATTTGTTTGTTCTCTAGGTTTTATTGGACTCTCTCTGCAGCTTCATCCAGTTTGAAGGCTATTTATGATTTTCTAGTATACATTGAATCTCATAGAAGGTTTCCTGAGGGTCTGTATTCTTATTTTCATAAATGCTAAACCCACAGAGCATGGTAGCTCTTTAGGATAAGAACTGGACTGCAAACCACAAGGTTGGTGGTTTGAGCACACCAGTTGCTCCACAGGAGAAGAATGCACCCTTCTGCTTCCACAAAGATTTACTGCCTTGGAAACCCTAGACAGTGTTGTTATATGTTGGAACCAACTTGATGACATTTAACAACAAAAACAGCCCTAAAGACTAAAGATCCCCCCAACCCAACTTCATTGTAGAAGATAAGCTTTTTGTTTTTTTTTTTTTAATGTTTTATTGTAAATTATGTGATAGTTTACATGGGAGAACATTAGTTTTACATTCATCCTATCATATATAGTTTCATTGCCATGGTTACTATCCCCTCCATGCATCATCAACCAACCAAAGGGTATACCCTGCAAGCCTGCTCCTGATACCCCCGGGTCTTCAGCACACAGTCCCTCTCCCTCTCTGGATCTAAAGTCCCCAGCTGCTCCATCGCTTCACATGATCGTCTCTGCCTCCATCTCAGGCATCACTGCTTCTCTGGGTAGGGTCCCGCTCTCCGCTCTTCTCCCTTAATGGTCCTAGGGACCTCCCACTCCTAGACTGAAAAGTTAATCACTCCCCTCCTTGCTGTAAAACGTCTACCTTTACATTTCTAACCCTTACAATCAGTCCTGATAACAATTATTCACTATTGCATTTTAAGAGACCTATCCACATTTCCTTTCAACAGCCCCTCCTAGACAGATTGGATACTATTCAGTGGAGATTCTACCTTCCTCCAGGCCTTCTGGGTCTAGGTTCCCTCTTGAAAGCTTGTAAGCCAGTCACTTCTTGTCTTTGTAGCCCCCCATTTGGGTAGCTAATGTCCAAGTTGTCCATCCCTGTCTACTCTGTGTGTGGAGGGTATGGGAATGATCCTTGCTGTAAAGATTTGTTCCCTCTTTTGAGCTGCTGCTTCCATAGGTATAGGTCAAGTTCATCAAATTGTATTAGATTACTCTTTTTTTTTTCCTCTTCTTTCTTTTCTAGTTGAGCTCTAATCATCCAGTCATTGAAGCCAGGTCAAGTGGGTATTATCTGCAAGTGTGGGTGTTCTTGTGCATATGCTCTCTCTAGAAAATAAGCTTTTAAAAGTTCTCCCCGCTCCCCATAAAAAGTCATAATGCACATACTCAGTGTAACTTCTAGGAAATTTTATACCATAATTTTGAAGAACTTATGAAGTGATTTCAATACTTCAGCAAAGGGCACTGTGAGGCATGATTTTAGTCAACATTGTCATTAATTTGCTAACCAGTGTCAAGTTCTACCCTTACCGGTGGTCTGTGTTTGAATGAGCTCTGTTGCAAATACAGGAGTGCTCTGGAACTTCTACTCTGGACCATCTAAGATGCTTAATAATAACCAGGACCATGAGTGAGTGGGCTCTCCTAGGGTATGTCGTCTTTATCCTTGATTTTGAAAGCAGAGCACAGATAATGGAATGTCTGATATTATGACTAAACTTACCTCCCATATTCCGAAGCAGGTGTGTTCTGTGTTTTAATAGCATTATGTCTTCTTTATCCTTGATTTTGTAAGCAGAGTACAGATAATAGAATGTCTGATATTGGAATGTCTGAACTTGCCTACCTGTATTCTGGAGCAGTTATATTCTGTGTTTTAATGGCCATTCATTTATTCAAGAGATACTTTTTGAACATCTACTGTGGTTTACGCATGCTCTTGTGCTGTGGCTATCACTTGGCATCTAGTGGAGGAGACACACAATAATGGAAACAAATATCTGATGTAATTCTACAGAGTGGTAAGTGCTCTGATGAAAAAGAAACAGGTCAAAGGCTTAATTTAGGTAAGTGGTCATGGAAGTTGTCTCTGACAATACATAATTCTGCTTTATGGAGTTCCTGGCTAGTGCAAAACACATGACCTGTTTGGAAAAAAAGACCTGGTGATTTACATCACCCCAAAGTCCTGGTATGGTGCTGTGGGTTAATGTGCCAGACTGCAAAGCCGTTTGAACTGCAAGGTTGGTGGTTCAAGCTCACCAGCTGCTCCTTGGAAACCCTATACAAGGTCGCTATGGGTCAGACCCGACTTGACAGCACTTCACAACAACAACAAAGTCAACCATTGAAAATCAGATGGAGCACAGTTCTACTGACACACCAAGGGTTGCCATGAGTCAGCATCAACTGAATAACAACTGGTTTTTATGTCATAGTCATATGTTTAATTTGAAATTATTCCTTTAATTTGAGATGTGAAGAGACACGAATACTTTCTCTATAGAGGGCTTTTCTTGGTCTCTCATGCATACATGCTTAGGATTCTGCCAGGTAGGGCCACTGGAGGCTGTATGTAAACTCCGTTCAAGTAGAAACTCTACAGCAACATTTAAGATAGTGATGATGTGGCAGATAGCTTGACGCTGTAATATAAATAGCATTATCTCCATTAGACTGTTGACTCTTAGTATTGGTTAGAAATATGCTTTTAGGATCCTTGGTGGAAATTATGTCTTTCAAGGATTCTTGGAAACATCAAGTGAGAATCCAATAAATTGAATGTTTTATAAGATAGGAGAGGAAATGTTCAGAATACTAGAAAGCAAACATTATTCAAAGGAGTTTTTAAAGCAATCCCTTTTGTTTCAAAGGAGTTTTTAAAGCAATCCCTTTTGTTTCCTAATCAAAATAATGTTAAGTAACAGTAAGCTTTTTCTTGTAAGATCTTTTTAATTTGGGGTTTGAAAACTCCCCACTTCCCACTTCTCCATTTTACGGTATCCTAGAGCTCATCAAGTATGATCTGATTGCTATTCCTAAGGGACAATCATCTGCAACCTAGATGAAGGGCAGTAATGACAATAGCAGCTACAAGGAGACATTTTTATTCCTTAACAGAAATATTGACCTGTAAGGAGCTCTGGTAACGTAGTGGTTACGAATCAGGCTGCGAACCTTAAGGTCGGCAGCTTGAAACTACCAGCTGTTCCGCGGGAGAAAGATGAGGCTTTCTGCTCCCTTAAAGATTTACGGCCTTGGAAACCCTCTACAGGGTCACTATGAGTTGGAATCGACTCCACGGAACATAACATTCTTGCATACATTATCCAGAGAGAATGTAAGACAAGAACTTTGTCGGACAGCTATGCTTCCTTTTCTTCCCCTTGCTGTGTTGGGATGAAATGGTCAAAGCGTTGTGGTACCAAGTTCAAGGGTCATTACTGATTGCATATCAAGCTCATCTTTTTTCAGATACCAATGCTCAAAAGCCCTTGGCCTGAAAGGCAGATTTTTTCAATGCTCTTTCGCACTAAGGGCCAGTGAGTAAACTAATTATGATTCTGGCTTGGCTTCACAGATTTTCAGGGACTCCAATGACTGGTATTCAGAACATTTTGTTTTGTTTGTGTGCAGAAAGTGGCAAGGATCTCAGCATATGAATTCCAAAAAGTAAAGTGACTGACACCCATTGTTTAACATTAGTGAAGACTGAATAGATCCAAGTTTTAGAATGGAGATTATAGTCAAGTGCTTACTCCTAGTAGTACTGCTGGTGTCAGTGTTGAGTCTTGGCTGCTGACATGTATTTTGTTTTTTCTTAGTTTACACAGTAATATTTGAAAACACATTCTTTATTAGAGAAAACTATTTTAGCTGATTCCACCCTATGCTCTAAAGTCCTAGTGCAGCACTGTGGGTTAATGTGCTGGGCACAAGGTCGGGTGTTCAAGCTCACCAGTCACTCCTCGGAAACCCTATTCAGAGTCTCTATGGGTTGGAATCAACTCGACAGCATTTAACAATAACAACAACTGTATATATATACTCTAGTAGAATTCTTGTGGGCTCAGAGTATAAGGAGAGGAATATATCAGAAGAATTAAAACAGTAGGACTTCAAGGTAGAAAACTAGAATGCTGCCAGGAAATTTAGTTCTCATATTCATTAAAGACATGCATTGTTTCCCTACTGCACTCCTGTAGTTCAAAGTATATTTCATAGAAAATCTACTTATTCACTTTACAACAGAGACACTTTGACTTTATGGGTTTTCATTTTTTCTTTCAAATCTTGGGAAATTTCTTGATGAATTAATTGGGAAATACAAAAGATTCTTATGTAATAACTATGCAGTATTGCTATTTTTTTTTCCTTCTTTCTATTAATAAAAATGTTTTGATGAGGGTAATTACCAAATGCCTGTTTTAGCTATGGTGTCAGAACAAAGGTTATACTGTTTGACAATTCACCTATTATCCATGAAGGCTTACCATATTTCCTTCTTTTATACAAATATTAATATGCAATGGCACATCAGAAATAGAAGTGAAAAACGCTCAAAAGTCATGATGCACCTTAGATTTTTCCTTCACATAGTTCTAGCTCATATCACCTCATCTTACCACCCAGAAAAACTCTGTTCATTTTTCAACTTCATATTTATTGGTAAATATCTATCTATCTATCTATCTATGTATCTATCTATAGATCTATCTATCTATATATATATTTCGGTAAAGGATCTATGGAAATTCTTTGTACTTTCTCTATATGGTCCAAATTATTAAACAATTTAAATTACTGAAATATATATTATATGTGATTTTCAATTATCTTCTTCTCTCATGAAATTCTTTGAGCAAAGAAAGCAAATTTAGCATGTTGACAGGATCCCAGGACTCTGGTTGGGTGGTGGAGCCATTGTTGTTATGTACTGTCAAGTTGGTACCGACTCATAGTGACCTTATGCACAACAGAGCAAAATACTGCCAGGTCCTGCACTAACCTCACAATTATTGCTACACTTGAGGCTATTGTTGCTGTCACTGTGCCAATCCATCTTGCCGGGAGTCTTATTCATTTTTGCTGACCCTCCACTTTACCTAGCATGATGCCCTTTTCCAGGGATTGGTCCCTTCTGATAATATGTCTGAAGTATAAGAGATGAAGCCATAGAGCAGTCTTGCAACTTTGCCTCTGCCAATTTGTGGTTCTGTAGCAAACATAACTACTGAAAACATTAGAAGGTCAGCATGAAGAAGTCTTTCTGTACTTTTTTGGTGAATTAAACTTTTTCATAGTTAATAAATAAATTCATGAGGTCAGATTGGACAGAGAGTCTCAGTGTGAAGTAGCTAAGCAAAGATTCTACACTTTTGGGTTTAGTCACAGCCTCAATTAAACTGCAGGAGCCTTAGTTTAAGCAGCTTTCTTGAAGGTCATTTTCTATTGCTGACAATAGATGGGAGTCTATTTGAATACTGAAGATTCAGCAGATACTGTATTTGGTAATGTGCTAATTTACTGGAACCATATGATCTGATCTCATCAAGAAACTTTTGGATTTGTCACTAGGCTGATTCAGATAAGCTAATTCCCTTCAGCACGGCAAACGAGTTAGTCATTTATGTGAGCAGAGATTCGTTTTAGACTGACACACTTCTTCGAGATGAAGGCCGAGGATGTCAAAGATGCAATTTCCACTGACTTTAACATGCTGAATCAGACACTACTGAAACAGCTGCTGGCACATAGTAGGAGCTCAAGCCATCTTTGCTGGATTTATTTACTTAATATTGGATCATCTTTAAATCTGCTTAAAAATTATTTTTTCTAGATGCCAGTACTGTAATCTGTGAATTTGGAAAGATATTAATTGTTTCTTCCTCTGACTGCTTATCTGTTTTATAATTTCACAGCTTGTGATATTTCAGAAGGTTGAAGAGTTGAAGCCCCAGCCTGCCAATTTACTTTTGTGAGCAACTTAGATTCAGGATTACTTGAGACTCAAGTTTGAAACAGTTTTTCAAAAAATGTCTTGGGTTTCTTGGCGCTTTTTTTTTCAATATTGGTTTCACCTGTGTTTAACACGAAAGTATATGAGTATATAGTTTGACTATTCTATGTTAATTGACCGTTCTATTTTAGTTCTTTTAAAATGTTTTGTGATCTGTGTCAATTGTATTTGATGGCATTTATTAATCTTGTTTCTGATTCATTCATTTTCCCCCCATTTCTTTTCCTGTTGTTGTTAAGTGCTGTAAAGTCAGTTCTGACTCATAGTGACCCTTTATAGGGTTTCCAAGAGCAGTTGGTAAGCTTGAGCTGCCGACCTTGAGGTTCAAACTGACCTTGTAGTCCAGCAGCGCATTAACCCACAGCCAATTTTGCATTCCAGCGAATTAATCCACATGCTACACGAGGACTTGATACACACACATACACACACACATATAGATTTGGAGCCAGGACCAACTATTTATTTTTAGATCTCCAAAGAGTTAGATTTCTAACTCTTAACCCAAAGCGCTAAATTAATACATATGTACATATATCAGTAAGTGGTGAACATAGAGCAATATTTCTCTAAGACAATAACCAATGGCCTCTTCTTACCATATTCCTTCCATAGAAAACTGTCTCAGAACGTAAGGAAACCTTTTGGTCCTATGGAAGTGTGATAACTTTTGGAGGGGAACATTCCTTACACTAATAGTAAAAGACAGATTTACATCTAGATCTGGATGAGGAAGAGAAGGCTACATTTACCCAGGTGAAATAAGGCTTAAATTGGTTTATAAATAATGGCACAATCACAAATATTTTTGAAATGTATCTGTCAGTGGTGCAAATACTTATATACTCAATCAACTATTAGCTAAAAAGGAGCTCTGGTAGTGTAATGGTTATGAATTGGGCTGCGAACCGCAAGATCAGCAGTTTGAAACTACCAGCTGTTCATGGGAGAAAGATGAGGCTTTCTGCTCCTGTAAAGATTTACAGTCTCAGAACCCTGTAGAGGGTCACTATGAGTTGGATCCAATTCTATGGCACATAACCACCAACACCACTAGCTTAAAGGCGGGCAGTTCAAACACTCCCTCCCCCACCCCCCCCCTGCCGCCCAGAGGTACCTCAGAAGGTAAGTTTAACTGATAGTCTGCTTCTGAAAGGCCTATGGGACAGTTCTACTCTAATGCAACTAACAAGACAACATTCTATTTGATGAATAACATCTGACACCCTGTAGAGAATACTATGAGAAATTTTCTAAATATACTGAATGTATATACCTAAAAGTTTTACATTCTTAGAATTCATCATCATCTTCAAGGCTTAGCATTAAAACAGCATGTAACAATTACAAAACCAGTATCAATTAAAGTATGAACCAGTTATAAACAAAACCAAAGTACAAAGGAAATTTCTGAAGTTTAGGCATACATGTTTCATGATTTTAATTAAAAGAAATAGAGTATTGGAAAGATCTTTGACCTATAAGTGGATAAATACTGATTTTTTTTTTTAAGTCTGACCCAAGTCACTTCATAGAGAAGTGTTTTTCATGGTAAGAAAAACATATATTTAATTTCAAATTCATCTGTATTGGTATTTAAGAAACCTACATATACTGCATCACAATGTTAAAGGCATGTTTCTTTTACCTCCTACAAGTATATGTGTAATGAAATCTTTCTTGATTTATATTATTTTTTTTCTATTATAGAGTATAATTTCTTTGTGTGTAATTTTTACCCAATATTGGACACTTTTTAAAGAGTCTAGGTGTTGCAATGGTTAAGCATTCAGCTGCTAATCAAAAGGTTAGCAGATGGAACCCAGCCAGCAACTCTGTAGGCAAAACATGAGGAGATCTGTTCCATAAAGATGACATCCTAGAAAACCTGAGGAGGCAATTCTAATTTGTCACACAGGGTCGCTATGAGTCCGAGTCAACTCAAAGATACCTGAAAACAACAAAAACAGACATTTTATGGAAAGTACTTACATGTTGTGTTTTTCTTTCAAATTACTTGTTTAAAATACATTCTGATCATTAAGTACAAGAACACAGGGGAAGTCTACCACTTAGGAAGTTCTCAACTCTCTCTGATAATGCATTCTTTCATATTTTCACAGATAGATTTGCCAGGAATAATTGGGAAAAAGGTTTTGGTGTAGTTGAAGTCTTTCATTTCTCTCTAATTTTTTGTCACTATAAGTAGCTTAACTCTCAGGTGACTCCCAGAAATAGTTTCCTTTGTATGTTTTTTTTCTTTCTTGAAAAAAAAAAAAATCAGATTCTCAATCAGTCCTTTCAAGAAAAATAAAATTAGAATTTTCTGGTGAATGATGACAGTATTATACAGCAACCCTGTATGATTCTAACTTTTTCAAATTCTCTTTATCAATGATAGTTGTACATATGAAGATAAGAGATAAGTATGGAGGTTTATCTAAATCAGGTACATATTTGACAGGAACTGCAAGGTTGGAGGTTCATACTCACCAGTCGCTTCTCAGAAATTCTACACAGGGTTGCTTTGAGTTGGAACTAACTCAATGGCACATATCAACAACAACTTAAAAAAAAAAAAAAACTTCTAGGAACTACTTAAAAATAGTTTTTTCGGAAACTTCTTAAAACAAAAATCCAATTTTGTTCTAATATAAATCCAATAATAGAAATTGATTGAAGTTAATTTAATATACAATTTGAAAATCAAGGTAACATTTCAACTATGAAATGAAGAATGTTCTGAAAATGAAAGAACTTCCAAGGGTTCTTATCAAAATTAGAATGGATAAAGGACCTTAACAAAACTAATGAGCAATTTGTGGTCAGAAAAAATTTCATATGGCATTGTCTTGAAGAAAATCATAGTAATTACTGATTTACACTAAAACATAGCTCTAAGTTGACCTTGGAATTCTGGCGTGGCACTGTAGGATAAGTACTCAACTGTATGTTTGGTTTGACTCACAAGGTCAGCAATTCAGCTCACCAGCCACTCCTTGGAAATCCTATACAGGGTTGATGTGAGTTGGAACCAACTCAACTGCACTTAACAACAACAGTTTGACCTTTGGGGTCTTTGTTTCTTGGAATTGTTTATTCTTAGATAGTTTACAAAGAGCATAATGACTACTGTAAGTGGTCTTTGGTAATGTATCTAGATCATTTATGCAAAAGTGACTTTTAGAAATCAGCTTGTCTAAGGCTCAATGTTCAAAGAATATCTAAGGACAATTGACTGTGTGGGTTACACCAACTCCATGGATCTCAGAAATATGGATTCCAGAAAGAGGAAAATGAATTCTCATACCTGCACCATTTTTGTACAAATAAACCAAGGTAAATCTAACCTAGAAGTTGATTTGCAGAAAAATGGTGCAGGTAGCCAACACATGTCTGTTTCTCTCTCTCTCTCCTTACATCTTTTAATGCCAGCTGGTGGAACAGTTTAGAATGTGGCAGGGAAGTGCAATTCCAGATTCCATCTGTTTTAATCAGGACCGCTGTATCAACAATCTCAACTTTTACCTCAGCTTCACATTTTTCCTGCTCTGTTTCTAATCCAACACAGAATGTATTCAAACATACAACTGAATCTTCAAGTTAGACAGACAAAGCAATGAAAATAGTAAAATGATGTATGCATAGGAATCTGGCCATAAGTGAAGGAAAAATTTTCTGCGGATTCTGAGTAATGTAAAGAGGTATTTGTTACCTTTTGTGTGGCACTGTGGGTTAATGCACTGGATGTCAAAGTCTGTATGAATCAAAATTTCGGTGATTCAAGCTCACCAGCTGCTACTTGGAAGCCCTATACAGGGTCATTATGGGTCAGAACCAACTCATCGGCACTTAACAACAACAACATTTCAATAAATGGACTCCTGGTGTGGCACTGTCAGATAAGTACTGGGATAAGAACCACAAGGTCAGCTGTTCAAACCCACTAACTGCTTCTTGGGAACTTTATACAGGGTAGCTATGAGTCGGAACTGACTCAATAGCACTTAGAACAACATTTCAATAAAGACAAGCTTCCAAAATAAAAAAAAATCTTCTATCAAGAATGATAAATACCTCTAAACATAGGAAAAATTCAGCAACTGAATTTTCTTTTGTTAATATTTCTTGGCATGGATATTTGTTTTATTATAGCTCCATAAAATTTGATCTTTTTTGTTCTCTTACCTAATACTTTTAAGAAAATAGAAGGTGAACTTTCTCTTACCTTCCATCTGACTTTAATTAGGTGTTTACTTCAAATTGTGTCCAAATGGATTTATCATCCATTTTCTATGTTCAATAAATACAAAGTAACATTAAAAACAATATCAGAGAAGTTATCGACAAGCACAAAATATATAAACAATTTTCTAGTATTCTTGTCTTATTTTCATAAAAATTCTGTGAAGTGATTGGAAAAGTAAGTGACCTTGTTAGTATCAGTTGTCATAGAGTTGATTCTGACTTATGTTAATACCATCTGTCAGAGAAGAAAGTACTCCTCAGAGTTTTAAAAAGTTGATTTGCTTCATAAAAAAGACCAGACTTACAGGTCAGATAGAGACTGGCGGAACCTCGGAGACTATGGTCCTTCCCTTAATTACCCTTAAGGAAATGAACTCACCTGCCATGGCTCAATTTTCAGCCAAATCATAGACAGGTTTATAAAAGGAACAATAACACAAGGGGGAGATACTCATACCTTCGAATAATCAACCATTTGAGATCAAAAGGGCAGGCTTTGCCCAAGGACAATGTTCAGTAGGTTTAGGAAAGGAGGAAGAATGAAGTGGGATAACTGATGTTACCTTGTAGAGATTGCAGTCAAGGGAATGAGACAAAATGCATATGAATTGTTGAATGGAAAACTGCTCTGCCTTGTAAATTTTCACTGAATTCACAATGAACATTTTTTAAAAAACAAAAGTTGATTAGCTTTTCTAAGCCAATTGAGAGAGATTAGCTTTTCAAAGCCAAATGAATAGAGATCAATCAAGCACAACTGGTCTTTATTCACCTGGAGTAGCAGAGGATATGGAAGATGTTATTAATTGCCTCCATAAACAACTGCCTTCTTTGCCACAGAGCCAGAAGAACTGGACGGTGCCTGGCTGCCATTACTGGATGTTTTGATTAAAGATTTCGTAGAAGAATCCTGATCAAAAGGGAAAATGCAGAACAGAATTTCAAATTTTCATATTTCTTTATGCCTTGAAGGTAGGATGAACCCCTGAATCTACTGCACTGAGATAATCTCTAAACCTTATGCAAAAATATCCTCTGAAGTCTTCTTAAAACCAAACAAAGTTTAGTTTAACTAATAAAAAATGTCTGCCTTGAGTGTTATGCTTCTTAAAGAACTATCTCTAAACCAAAAAAATAAATAAATAAGCTCACTTACAGAGTCCTTTCCAACTCATGGTGATCCTGGGTAGGTTTTCCTAGGCTATAAATCTTTAGGGGAACAGAAAGCTACATCTTTCTCCCAAGGAGTGGCTGATGGGTTTGAGTTACCGACTTTAAAGTGCTACATTACCTCCAAGGCTCCTTTGACAATAGTAGCTTGAAAGATCAGACAGGAATCTTAGTGGACAGTGAATTTATGCTAATAGAAGAGAAACAACCTCAGGAAAGGAGAGTGAGAAAGTTTGCATAACTTGAATAATGTAATTAACATCACTAAATGTTATGTGTAGGTACTGTTGAATTGGTGTATATTTTGCTGTGTTTATTTTCAATCACAAGAAAAGAAAACTCATGAGTGATTTTTCTGAAGTAAATATCCAGATCTTTTTTTCTGAGGCAGCTTTGGGTAAATTTGAACAACCAAAGTTTAATTCCTAACAAAGGGCTAATCAAATAGAGGATGAGAGAGTTCCTATTTGGTTCTTCTGAAACACAATGTTCAGAGCAGGCAGGACCTGGAATAAGTAGGGAACTATTTCCTGCCACCACCCCTTGAGCTATATCCTTGAATAAAACAACTGACAGCGTGCCACTGAGAGAATTGACTTGCCTGAGACCCCTTAAGGCAATTTATCATTTTGTTGTAAATTATAAATTACTCAGACTAGTCCCAGGGATTGATTTAGAGAGTGTTGTGATGTCCAGTTTGTACTCATTGATTTGTGTAAATATATCTTGTTTATTAATACACAGTTTTTGGCTTGTGAATTACTCTTTTTATAAATAATTCTGAATTTCAGGAATATATAGATACACTCCTCAAAACTACCAGCTGTTCTGCAGAAGAAAGATGAGGCTTTCTGCTCCCGTAAAGATTTACAGCCTTGGAAATCCTATGCAGGGTTGCTATGAGTCAGAACCGACTCCACGCACATAACAACAACAATAGATACACTCCAAAGTAGTTCTAGACTCAAAAGATAACTGGATCTTTTATTCAGGCTCAACAAAAGGGGAAATTGTAATGTGCTAAGTGGAGAATTTAGTGTTTGTCAGAACATAGCAATACACAGGTAACTGGAATCAAAGGACAGTGGAGCTCTGTAAAATTGATCTAGGCAGGCACATTCGTATTCTTTTGGGTCAGTTATTGATTTTAGAAGAATCTCTACCTAAACTGGAGTCCTGGTGTGGCACTATAAGCACTGGCTAGCCTGTTAACTGTAAGGTCAGTGGTTCAAAACCACCAACTGCTCCTTGGAAACCTAATACAAGGTCGCTAAGAGTCAGACCCAACTGGAGGGCACTTAACAAAAACAACTTATACCTGCTAATACCTTTAGTGTTTTATGATTTCAAAGTTTCATGCATTAGGAATTTTATGCACATACACACACATATATATTTACCTATACAAGATTTTCTAGATTAGTATTTTAAAATACTTCCTTAAATACTTCCTCAATGCTTTAAAAAATAATACTTACATTTGATTCCCCTTTACTTTATTATTGAAGTAGTACTTACAAGGCAAATTCTCTTAGACACAGAATACACTGAGAATACTTGAATGATTGAGATACATTCTAAAAATATACTTGTCCTTCCATGGAGGAAACTCATTTTCTATGATTTTTTTTCATTTTATCACTTTATTCTCTAAAATGTATGAATGAATATAAATATTTTCCATAATTTTAGGTGACTCTTCTCTTTAGCATTAATAACAGCACTATAATTGAATGTTCTTTCACTTATTATAGTGGTGGTGGTTATGTGCCGTAGAGCAGAGTCGGTTCTGACTCATAGCAACCCTGCATAGGGTTTCCAAGGCTGTAAATCTTTACGAGAGCAGAAAGCCTCATCTTTCTCCTACAGAATGGCTGGTTGTTTACGTACCGCTGACCATGAGATTAGAAGCCTGATTCGTAACCACTAACCAGAGTTCCTCTTGTTAGAGAATTGTTTTATAGTCGCCCATCTTAGAAGTAGCTTCCAGTAGTATTGGGTACACTGTAAAGTAAGCACTGTTATCTGCATTTGCTTTAAGAATAATGACTTGGTAAGTACAAGTAATTAAGCAATAAGACATGACAGACATTGCATTTGGGGGGAATTATTATATACCTCATATGTCTTGAGAGGTACAGGCCAAAGGCTGAGTGGCTTCAACAACCCAAGAAGTATAATAAACCTTCAAGAAATGCACCTCCTGTCATATCTTGTTGCTACTATGAAATGGAAATTGTGAAATCAAAACAGGGGGAAAAGGTTAGATCTGTGCCCTTGCTGAGGATTACTTACATGACTATGACATCACTGACAGTTCTATATGTGTCCAGAGAATTCTAAAGTCATTGCATAATTATTGCATGAACAACACAACTCATTTGAAACTGCTGCTTCAGCATTCCACAATGCCAACTTTGTCATATACCAGTCCCCCAATGTCCTCTTTTTGCAGAAATCATATTGGTACTCTTAATCCCAAGCTTTCCTCTTTCACTGATCATACAGTTTCAGGGGCAAGAGAGGATAAGTGAGAGGAGGTGGAGGTTGTTATGTAGAAATAATCTTGCCCCCTAGAGGACTGGAGGCATTTGGTTCCTTGTATGCCTGGTAACACCCCAAGGTCATTATCTCATGATAATCACATCTCCTGGAGTTGCCTTATTGCTTAAGTGTAACACTAAATTTTAATTACAATGAAATAGAGCTCTTCTGGTAGTTTACACACCATCTTGTGTTCTTATTGCCAGATGGAAATAATGCAGAGCTTTTACTCTAATCACATGTGGTGGTCCTGGGCTCCAATGCAATAAACACATCTTGTTGGCTTGTTGAGAAAAGAAAGCAGTTTGTTTTATGGAACTATCTTTCCTCTTCTGGAGTATTTTGGACTGACAATTTATTCAAAGATTTCCACTTTGCTTAAAAATATTGAAATACAGTAACATCTTTCTCCTTTTCTATTTTTGTGATTTGAGTGTAATGGGTAAATTTCATAAAAAAAAAAAAATCAAAATCAGTGTGTTGCTCACATAGAGGCTTTTACAGATTGCTTTACATGTAGAGTTTGGTTTTCACAGTTTCTTGCTAATAATTTGTGCAATTTGAAGCTATGTGCATCTGAATACACATTTTATAAACAACTTAAATTTTGTCCTGGGCATCCCATTTTCCTGTATCTTTGCTAATGCATTTGTGTGGTTTGTTGGGCTTTCTTTATTGTTCAATTTCTTCATCTCTATTATTTGCTTATCAGGGACCAGACACTGGAGAAAGACATCATGCTTAGTAAAGTGGAGGGCTAGTGAAAAAGAGGAAGACTCTCCATGAGACACATCAACGACACAGTAGCAACAACAATAGGCTCAAATGGAACAACAATTGTAAGAATGGCAGAAAACCAAGCAGTGTTAGGTTCTGTTGTGCACAGGGTTGCTGTTAGTGGAACTGACTTGGCAGCATCAGTCTACAGCAAAGCCTACTCTATAATTTAGTCATTTATTATCATTTTTATTTGTTGTTTGTCTCCTGTTGTCTCCATGAGAAGAGGTTGTCCACTGTTTTGTTCATTGATAAATTTTAGTGCTTGGCACATGTTATTGTTGTTAAGTGCCATCAAGTGGGTTCTCTGTGCACAGCACTGCTCAGTCCTGTGCCAATCTCAGAATCATTGCTGCCTTTGAGCCCGTTGCTGCTGCCACTATGCCAATCTACCTCATTGGTGGTCTTCCTCTTTTTCGCTGGCCATCCACTTTACCAAGCATGATGTCCTTCTCCAGAGGCTAGTCTCTTCTGATCATATGTCCAAAGTGTGAGATATGAAGTCTTGTCATGCTGACTTCTAAGGAGCATTTTGGTTGTACTTCCTCCAACACAGCTATGTTTGTTATTCTGGCAGTTCATGGTACTTTCAATATTCTTCTCCAACATCATAATTCAAATGCATAAATTCTCCTATGGTCTTACTTATTCATTACCCAACTTTCACAAGTGTACGAAACTATTGAAAATATCATGGTTTGAGTCAGGCACACATTAGTCCTCAAACTGGCAGCTTTGCTCCTGAACACTTTAAACAGGTTGTGCAATAGATTTACCTAATGAAATATGTCATTTGATTTCTTGACTGCTGTTTCCATGAGTGTTGGTAGTGAATCCAAGGAAAATGAAACCTTTGACAACTTCAGTCATTTCTCCATATATATGGATGTTATTTACAGTCCAGTGTAAGGATTTTTGTTTTCTTTACATTGAGGTGCAACCCATAGTGAATGTGCATTCTTTAATCTTCACCGATAAGTATTTTAAATCTTTTTCGCTTTCACCAATCAAAGTTGTATCATCTGTATACTGCAGGTTATTAATGAGTCTTTCTCCAATGCTGATGC
>NW_006408581.1:14711855-14738346 GCF_000296735.1 Chrysochloris asiatica | reverse complement strand
GTAGGCTTGCATTGTCCTACCCACTTTTGTTTTAACAATGTATGGGAAGAAGTAAGTGCAGTCCCAGCTCCTGACTTCAAATGACAAAGAGGTCTTATAAGTAATATTAAGGGTGTGGAAGTGGATTCCCCATGGATAGAGTTGTTTTTAAGAAAGCTTCCATCATTATATCATTTTGATATTGGCTTGTTGCAAAATTAATATTTATCTACAATATTATATCAGGAGAAAGATGAAACTTTCTGCTTCCCTAAAGATTTACAGCCTCGGAACCAACTCCATAGCACATAACCACCACCACCACCAAAGATTTGCAGTCTCAGAAACTCTATACAGGGTCACTATGTGTCAGAATTGACTTCATGGCACATAATCACCACCTCCACCATAATATTGTTTATATGTAAATGTTTAAATTTATATCATCCAATCTAGTTTAAAAACTATTAACTATTCTCTCAGATTGTCTGGCACAATTAAAACATACCACCAAAGTCTATCCATTTACAATAGCATTTGTAGAATTATTGTAAGACATTCTATAAATTTAAATTAATTGCATTATATATTATTCCACAACTGAGAGATGCTAGTGTACTAAATATCTGTTTTGTATGTTGAAGACAGGTGGTGGTGGTGGTGTTCTGTCGAGTAGATTCTGACTCATACTGGTTTCCAAGGCTATAAATCGTTATGGGAGCAGAAAACCTCATCTTGCTTCTGTGAAGCTATTGGTAAATTTGACCCTCTAATCTTATAGTTAGCAGCCCAACTCATAATCCAATATGCTACCAAGGCTCCTTTAAGACAGACATATCCACCCAAACCTTTATTAAGCTTCCAGTCTGGAAAATACTTTCTTTTGTCAAAAGTTAAAAGCCATTTTATTCTTACATCTCAGTGTGAATAATATCTTAAGGATAAGTAATTATTTTCTGAAAGAAATTATTTTAAAAAACAATTTAAAAGCTTAAAATAAATTAAACACATACACACACACACACACACACAAATGATGCTTTCTGCTTCTGTAATGAATCAGTCTCATAATCCCTTTACAGGGTCCCTGTGAGTTAGAACTGACTGGAAGGCACTTAATAATAACAGCAATGCTTAGTATGTTGTATTAGCTTTAGATTTTATCCCCTTAAAGGTAGAATGTTAGTGGCTTTATCAATGCTGAGATCTTTACCAAACGACAGCTCTTTTGTCTTGAAATGCTTAGGACTGCTCATTCTTATTTTACAGTACACAGAATATGGTTGAAAGTTGTATTTTTATATATTAGTGTTATACATTCAGTGAAATTTTTGTTTGTTATTGTTTTCCTTGACAATTTGAAAATTGCCACAGGGATAATTTATAAGGTTTCCAAGATGTGGGTCTCAGTTTAGATTCTTTTAGAACATTTTATACAAGAGAAAGTCCAAAAGTACTGTTACTGGCACTATGGGTTATGCATTGGGCTGCTAACCGAAAAGTTAATGGTTCAAACCCACAGTCAATCCTCAGGAGAAAGATGAAGCTGTCTGCTCCCAAAAACATTTATATGTCATATACAGTTGTTATGTGTCAGATTTGACTAGATGTAAGCAGTTCAAAACTACCAGCAGTTATGCGAGAGAAAGATGAAGCTTTTTGCTCCCATAAAGATTTACAGCTTTGGAAACCCTATACAGCGCTGCTATGAGTCGGAACTGACTCCACATCACATTACCACCACTACCACCAAGTGGGCTTTGGGCGGATTACAAGGGTTCCAATTTATGCATGTATTGATTTATTCCAAACAAAACATGCTCAAACATGTCTCTGTCATCAGTGGATGACTATAGACAGATTCTTTCTTTTTTTAGTCTCTTTAGGGTGACTTCTAATCCAAGCAGTGGCTTCTGAGGAAATCTGCTGGGCCAGTCAAATTCAAGGCAGAGACGTCAGCTCAGAAGGTTATGTTGTTGTTAAGTGCTGGTGAGTCGGTTCCGACCCATAGTGTCTCTATGTAGGCTTTCTGAGGAGCGGCTGGTGAGCTTGAACTGCCAGATTTTGCAGTTCAAACTGACTATGCAGCCCAGTGCATTAACCCACAGCATCACACTAGAAGGTTATGGTAACTGTTTTTTAACTTCAAAGGGATAATCTTAATAGATTTTCTTGAAGGAGACAGGATGGCCACTGAGGTTTAGTAGGAAGAAGTTTTAAGAAGTTTAAGAGAATTAAAATTCCACTGGTGAGAAAAATGCTGAGACATTTATTCTCAAAGGACACAATTTATAATAAAGAAGTTTTAATAAAAGTGAAAAAAGGCCAGGACTGATGCACTGAGTCATTTTCCATCACAATGAACCTGCTTGTTCTTCAAGAGTGGTTGGGAAACCTGCCCTTTCACCCTACTGCCCTGATCTTGTCCCTTCAGACTTCTTTTTGTTGCCCCAACTTTGTCCCTCAAGAATGACAAAACTGCCATCATGAGGCAGTGCAAATCCAAGAGCGCAGCAGGGTTAGAGAGAGGGAAACAGTGCCGTCAGAAGAGGATACACCTAGATGGAAGATGTGTTAAGAAGGAATAGCCTCATATTTTGATACTTTTGTTTAATAAAGGTTGCTATGATTGTGTAGCCATACGTTTTACTTACCTTCATATGAATATGTGTGTGTGTGTGTGTGTTTTAGTTTAAAATTTTACCTCTTTAGTACTCTCTTGATTTTGTTTGCTGGCATTGGATTCATTTTTAGAACATTAAATTTATTAATTTTGGCCCACTAAAGGCTGCCAGAAATCTGGTGGCACAGAGAACTACTTACCACAAGGCTAGTGGTTCAAACCTATTAGCTGTTCCACAGGAGAAAGATGAGACTGTCTGGTCCCTTAAAATTTAGTCTTGGAAACCTGATGGGAAGTTCTGCTCTGACCTATAGGGCAGCTATGAAATTAGAATTGACTAGATGCCAGTAGGTTTTGTTTTGAGTTTTGAAATTGCTAATAATATTAAAATAAAATTGAAATTCTTTCAAGGCAGGTGGGCCTGACCTAGTTCTGGCTGTTTCTGCCGTTTCATTTGGTGCACTCTGTTGTGGTCACTAAGACCTGCATTACATTGGCTTTTTCTGAGCCTCTACAACTCTATGTATGTGTATCTCACTCTGGAATCTTTGCACTTGCTGTTGCTTCAGTGTGAACCACCTATCTTTCTCTGGTTTTCTGAAGCCAGTCAGCTCATTCGCCTTCTAAGCTTTACCTTAACTACCATTTCCTTGGAGAAATCTGCCTTAACCAACTGGTTTTGTTACAGGACAGTTTATTTGATGCCTCACATAATGCTACAGTTTTGAAATTGTTTTACATTTAATTTATGTTTATTAATCTTCTCTTACTTTATAATGTTAGCTGTTTTAAAGTAGGTAGGGGCCTTATTTGTATTGTTCAGCATTGTTTCTCTAGCCTCTTGTAACTTATCAGAAATTTAGTGTTTGTTGAATGAATAAATGAGTGGATAACTTGATTAACGGTTATGCAGGCTTACTAAATACATGCCTGTTATTGTAAACTTTTCTGATGTTTCATTAATAGTAATTTTTTTTTCTCTCCAGGATCACTGCTTGGATTGAAAGTTAGCCAAGGACAGAATAGTTTTGAAATGAATGTCAATTGAGAAAATGATTTGGAAGGAAATTTTTGAGTCTTGGTGTGCTGCTGTGGATTAATGAGCTGGACTGCAAAGTCAGTTTGTAATGCAAGGTCAGCAGTTCAAGCTTACCAACTGCTCCTTGGAAGCCGTGTACAGGGTCGCTATGGGTCGGAACCCACTCGATGGCACTTAACAACATCCCTTTCTGCCAATGACACTCCTCATGTCACTTTCCTCACCCCACATTAAAATCAGCAACAACAAACCCCATTGTCACCCAGGTAACTCCAGACCACAAGGTCTAAGGTTGGAACCTGTCTGAGGTTGGAACTTGTCACTCCAAGGGAGAAAGATGAGGCTTTCTGCTTCTGCAAAGATTTAAAGCCTCAGAAACCCTATACAGTGTTGCTATGAGTCAGAACTGACTCAATGACGCTTAACAACAATAGCAACCACCATGTGTTACAGAGTAGATCTGCTCCATAGGGTTTACTTGGATGTAATCTTAATGGAAGCAGACTGTCAGAACTCCCTTCCTTGATATTGCATGGTGGGTTCAAGCCACCAATCATTTCATTAGTTATCAAGTGCAAACCAGTCATGCCACCCACACATTAGGGTTAAAATTTGTTGTTCTAAATGCTCTTTACTAATTTTACTGATAATCAGTTTTTGGTTTATATACTATTTTTCTAATACAGGTAAAGCCAAAGAACACTTCATAGGGTGTTTTAAGAAAGTGTCTTTCAGACACTCCGTTTATCAGCGCACAGTAGGCTCTAGGCAGAGATTCTTCAGATACTTCAGTTTGACTGAGCAATTATTTTAGTTCTTGCCCAGCTGCAAAGTTCCGAATAGTTTCCTTAAAGTTATCATTTACACTGTAAAAGTCCAAATTACCACGCTGTTTGACACCATAAATTGGATCAACTTTTTGTTGTTTTCTAATTGGCCAAATGAAATAATACTGGGTATGTGGTGGTGGTGGTGGTAGATGTAGGATGCCTCAAATTTATTGTTTCACCCTTGATAGTTCAATATCAACTAAACTTGATTCCTACCCTTAGCATGACCAAGTACAAACATGAAGAAAAATTCAACATCATTTAGTAATCGTCTGGAAACAGGAAGCCATACTATTATCTATAGCACAGGGCAATCCCATTGTGGAAATTTCACCCTGACTGTAACCTCTTATCTTGTTCTGCTCGTACACATAGGTCATATTATGCACTGCTTTGTGCTAGTTTGACAAGAACTAATGTGGATGCTTAAATATTTTAAAGGCTGAACGCTTCAGAATGATAAAATACGGAGCTGATCAACCCTTCCTGTTGCATTTGTAGTTAATGATAAAGTAATTTAATACTTTTTCTTCCTTCCCCCACTTTTTTTTCTTGTTGATTAGTAGTGTCAACAATAAACATTAAAGTTCCTTTCAAGAAAATCTTCAAATAAGGCCATGCAATGACACTTTTTAACTACAGTTGTTTTTTATTCAGCCATAAAATCTATCTTTCATAAAGAAACCCACTTACATGTCTTACTTCAGTGAAGGTTATTTGTAGACTGAAGGTCTTTTCTTGTCAAGATATGATGAATACCATGTGTGAAGACAGAAGAGCATCAGACCTGTATTAGCTGGAAAACCCACTGATCTGTGAATAACCTAAAAAAGAAAACCTGAAGATTAGCAACGTCGCTTTTAAGAATGATCCATCAAATTCAACAAGCAGATTCACAGAGATGAATCATCTGGTTCCTTTTATAACTACTATACAGTAAAGGTTATTTCCTTTCTTTACAAATACAAGTTGGAAAATAAAGGAAATGTAGACTTTTGAGCAACCTTTGATATAAGTCAATAATATTAAAATGTTCTATTTTTTTGAGATGTAAATCTTTTTTAATGGCAATTAAAATTGGTGCAGTTAATTCTTCCGATATTAGACAATCAGTATCTATTCTTTTGTGTGTGTTTGTGTGTGAGAGCAAATTTACAATTTACCTCTTCCAAAATCACATCAAGCTTTAATTTTATGGCAAGTTAAAATATTTTTTTGGAATTATTCTCAGGCATTTCCTACATTACTTACATAGTCAAGTAGCATTTAGATTCATTTTAAAAAACAAAAAAATATGTAAGCTATTTCTTTGAATATTCAGTTGGTTGATAAACAGTTTCTTAAAAAAAGATTGCAGTATATAAAAAATATTATTTGGTTTTTTAAAAAGTAAATGCTTTCTTTTTTAAAAATCTGTATTTCTAAAGAGTTAGAAAAACACAGGTTTAATATACACATTTCATAGTGTAATTATTCTCAGATTTTGCATTTATTTTTCTCACTAAGATCTTTTCACATTGAACTTGGACAGAGCAACCTAAAGATAAAAAGCACTAAAAAGGATTCTCTATAAGAACTTTTCAAATCTCTTGCAAATATCAGTGTTTTCAGTAGATAATGAAGTCTTAATAAATTTAAAGAAAGTTTATAATTTAGAAATTATTTTATTTTTCACTGAAACACATTGAAATCAGAAAATTAAAAGACAAGCTGTAGTATAGAATCTTTGATATTTTTGTGCCTTATTTCTGAAAGAAGATTTATGGCAATATATAGTTCACTAATTCTAATTAGTCATTGGGTGATTCTTTTCTGAAGTTAGAAGTAATTTAAATTTTAAATTTATTTTCTTTAAAAGATATAGGTCTTATTTTTAGGAGAGTCTTCTAGTGAAATTTTATCTATGCCTATTTAAGTAATTAGTTCCCAATCTGACTAACATAATTAAAAATAATTTCTAAAGCCATTGAATGACAAACTTTCTTTGCATTCAAGCAATCAGTAATCACTTAAGCTTTGATATAAAACATTCTGTTAATGCTATTTATAACAATTTCATTATGTAAATTAAACAAAAAAATAGAAGCACCATACCATAAAGAGTGAGTTACAGTTTCATGAACAAACATTTTGATGTTAGAACAATTTCACTGTTTGGAGTCACTTTAGGGAATTTGAAGACTTCCCTCATCTTTCATCAGATTATCTTGGAATAATAAAGAAATAAGCAAGGGCCAAAAATCCTTATCCAAAGACTTCAATAGATTTTGTTTTAGAGGAAGTTAGCTGGTATGTTTTATAGGTTACATTTCTTCTGAACGTCAGACATTTAAACTATTTTTGAACACAAACAAAGCTCTGAACTGTTTTTAATTCCTATTATTATTATTTTTTATGAGTTCCTAAAATTGAGAATTGCAATCTTGGTTCAAGAAGAGTAAGAAAACTCCCCTGAACATGAGAAGCTTAAAGACTGCAAAAGGCCTTGAAGCTTTCATCCCACCTACTAGAACAGCCATAAATCATAGGTGAACACAGGAGAAAGAACCGTCAGTGATGCTTAGATACAGGGCTGCAGCAAAGTGAAAAACATGGAGTTTTAGGATTTAGCACCTAAAGCCCAGCTAAATATTATTGATTTTAACTAGAGCTGAAATAGTCACCCGTTCAATTTAATAATCCTTTCGTTGGATGATGAAACAAACTCTAACCAAATAAAACATGGCTTTAAAGAGATGTGTCACTTATGATAGCTAAAGAGTGAAACAATTTAATTAAGTGATAATGTTCATGGTGCTGGAATAATAAACAGCATACGCAGTTGATTAAATGCAGGAGGGAGTTGAGGGTGAATTCCTTCTTTTGGAAATAGCTGCCTATAAATGTCACCCATTCCCTTTGCTGCCGGGTAAGTAAGATGAGTCTGCAGGAGAAGTTAAAGACATTTGCTGTTTTCCATTTCCCCTCCTTGCTTATATGAAATGGCCATCTTTAGCCATTGACTGGACTTAAAACAAAGTCTTGAACTAAAAAATGACACTTAAAAAAAAAATTTAAATCTGACAATGTATACTTTCATTCCTCTCTCTGAAGTCTACTAATCTTCTCACAGATGTCACTTGCTTCATATGGCTTTCCGGTTACCACCGAAAATTATTTTCTTATTCCTTTGACTATCTATTTATGATACTTCTTACATGGATCCATTTCCAAAGATTGTCATTGTTGCAATTACAACCCTGTCGCTTATAGCAACCCTGTATAGGGTTTCCGAGGAACAGCTAATGGGTTTGAACCTTCGATATTGTGGTTCAAAGTCTAGTATTGACCCTACAGTGCCACAAAGGTTAGTTATTTTCAAAAATATAAGCTTGAGTGATCTATGGACAGTTACTAGTTTGGTAAAGTGTAAGTAACCGAATACAATTTCAGAAAGAAATTTAGACTATAGTCAATTAAAGAAGTCAAGGAAAAGAAATTTAACAAAGCATTATGTTCTGAAGTAATTGAGGATACAACGATTAGAAAAATCTCCCCTTACTTTTACTTTAAAACTTACTTTTTTCTTTAAAAAATTTCCTTTGCTTTTATTTTTAGAAAATTGGAGATATTTTATTGCAGATGAATTATATATCATGATTCCATTATTTTGTTTAGAAAAGTATATGGATGTGTATGAGTCGGTGTCAGTGAAGAAAAATACATTAGGAAGATTGAAAGACTAGGTACCAAAAATCTTCACAATCGAAACCAGTTTACATTTCAATTTTAAATAATATAAGTCATTGACCTATGAATAATTTGAATGCATGTGTGTTTTTCTATTAATATTTTTCAGATAAAAGTACAAGCACACATGTGAAAACTTTTATAAAATTTGAATGTATTTTTACAAAGATGCACTAAAGTGTAAGTTAAAAATCAAAATATTAAAAATGTAGTATACATTTAAAAATGTTATTTTCTTTTAAACTATTTTAAATTATTGATTTTAAAAGAACACAATTATTAATGAATATCAACAAATCAAGGGAATTTAAACAAAACTTAAGGTTTTCAATGTTTTACTTTTGAAAATTTAAAATCATATTTTTGCATAGAACATTGCCTAATTCTAGTGTTATTCATTGTCCACCTAACAGCAGATGTAAACAATTGATATCATGCTTAATGCATATTTCATCTAAACCTATATATATATGCACAAATGTAAGCTTAATATGAATTGTCTGACACTGCAAAATGTTTTTCTAGCTACAATGTGCAGCTGTTGCAGACTGTGCTAATTCATGAAACAAATAAAATGGAGATAGGCACTACAAGGAAACAATAGTTACAATGCAAATTTATATTGTCCTCATGCACTCTGAGGGGGAGAATTTAAATAAATTAATTGTCTTATAAAGCAGCCCTCAGGGTGCAATGATTAAGCATTCAGCTGCTAAATTTCAGGTTGGTAGTTCTAATCATCACTCACTTCACAGATTGGATGAGCATGCTAAAACAAGGAATTTGAACTTTATTCTGTATATTGTAGGCAGCCTAGTGCATTTTTGAGCAGAGATATAGCATAATTAACTTATCAATTTGAGCATTACAATCTTGGGAACCTTCTATAGGTCTACCCTGACCTATAGAGTCTCTGTGTCATAATCAATTGGATGGTAGTGGGAATGTGCCCTGTCTGTAATCTAAATGCTTTTGTTGCAAGTTATGGATTAACCCACAAACAGGGCATTTGAAGACATTGGCCAAAAGAGACAGAAAAGCATTTCTTTGTGATCTGAATGGTATTAGGCAAAAAACTGATGTCAAAACTGTGAGCTGTCCTGTGACTTTACTAGATGCTGAATCCTAAATGACAGAGGCGCCTTTGTGTGTTTTATATATATATATATTTTACAGATGTGTTTGTCATATGCAGGACTCTGTAAAGCATGGGGTCCAAGTCAGTGATTTCTTTTACTTGGGCATACTGGAGGTTAGGAGTCCTGCTGTGGCATTGTAGGATAAGCACTGGACTGCTAACCACCTGATCGGTGGTTCAAACCAACCAGCTGCTCCTTGGAAATACTATAAAGTGTTGCTATGAGTCAGAACCAACATAAGGGCACTTAACAACAACAATTGATGTTACAAGTCTTGGTGTGACACTGTAAGATAAGCAATGAACTGCTAACCACAAGTTTGGTGGTTCAAACCAACTGGCATCTCATTGAAAACCTTATACAGGAGCGGTATGGGTTGGAATAGACTCCTTGGCACTTAACATCAACAACAACAATGGAGGTAATTGTGCTGGAAAAGTATATTGAATATACCATGGATTTGCAGAAGAAGAAACGACTCTATATTGGAAGAAGTACAATCAGAATACTCCTTAGAAACAAGGATGGAGAGACTTGGACATATTATTAGGAGGGACCAGACCCTGGAGAAGGACATTATACTTGGTAAAACAGAGGGTCAATAAAAAAATAGGAAACCCCTCTATAATGTGGATTGACACTGTGCTGTAAGGATTCAAACATAGCAGCAATTGTGAGCATGACACAATATTGTGTTCTGTTGTACATGAAGTTGCTAAGAGTAGCAACCAAATCTACCGTACCTAACAACAACAAATAAAGGTATCGGCTATTGCACAACTCAAAGTTTTAAATATTTATTGAGGAGTTGCTAGGTGGTATGAAGTATTTACATCCATAATTTGTACCAATAGAAGGCTGACTAGAAGAAGGTACATTAAAGATTCAAAGATTAATCCCATTTGGGGGTGTCATGAATTAAATTGCATTTGAAATGGACTTTGAAGAACTGAAAGGATTGAAATAGATAAGTGGAAGAGGGCATTCATCAAACAGTAGACAACTTTTTATAAAGGGTTGGAGATGGCTAACTGTAGGGGAAGGTGAATGGATGAGCATGCTAAAATGAGGAATTTGAACTTTATTCTCTATGTTGAAGGGAGGCTGGTCTATTTTTTAGCAGAGATATAGCATAGCTGACTTATCAATTTGAGCATATACTTAATTGAAACAATCCTGTTTGTTTAAATAATACTTGTATACTAACTGGCTTGTCAAAGCACAAGATATGGATAGATTTTGATGAAATTAAATATTTAATGGCTACAAGTCCCTGCCTAACGCCATACTGACTTAAGTATAGGCATTTCCCAGAACAAAAGATGGATTATAAAAGCCAGATATTTTATTTCTTAATTGCTATAGAGGCTGGGCTCTAGTTTTAGCTCTGAGCTTTAGCTTAGGTAAGAGTGTTTCAGTGAAAGTTAAATTTAATAGATTGCATTAATTCTTCCCCATTACAAGCAGAACATAGCACAAATTTTAGAATGCATTTATAAGATGTTAAAAGGGCAGACATTTATAAGGATATAACAAACCACACTGCTAAGTTTTAGATAGAATATAGGAGTATATGATACTATATTATAAAATAATCTACTTCATAGCTTGTTTCTAAAAATATAAATGGCACATTTATTTATGAAGTAGCCGATTTTATGGAGAAGATTTCCAAAAGAGTCAGTTCCTAATTGAGTCACATTTTGGACTTTATTCTTTAACAAATTTTGTTTTGAGGAAGAGGATGAGAGATGAAATTTTGGCAAGATTTTTTTCCTGTGAGAAGTATTGAATAATAGTTTTAAACTAATAGGTGATGCACATAGAAAGAAAAGTAACCACAATGATCTAAATACACAAATTAAGAAACTGGACAAAACTTAGATAAAAGAATATGACCTATATTTGTTTGCTTATTTCTCACTGAAAGAAAGCTGGTTGTCTTCTTCATATATTAATAAAATACCTAGAAATATAACTTGCCAAACTTGTCACCACTCCAATTTACCTTCAATATTGCATATAGCTGGATACTTCAGATACTTTATTATTAAGAACAACTATCAGTTCTGTGCAATGGCATTTTTAGACAAAAATGTCTCAAATGACAATAGGACAAGCAGTCAAGCTCCTTCAGGAACCCACCCCCCTAAAACTCAAACTCAAAGGGAACACGTGAGCAGGCGTGAAAGCTTCCTGGCAACCACATTGGACTCCTGGTAAGTGGAAGATGGGGAAAGGCAGCAATGAAGATAATGAGCTGAGTCTGACCATATTCCATAGACTTCTGTCGACTTGTAGATGAGCTAGAAAAGAGGAAGGGCTGCTTGGTCCGAACTGTGGTGAGACCTGGGGACTTGAACCCATGGACAAGGACATACCCACGGATCGCTAGAGCTGAGAGCAAAATGTTCACCTGCTATGAAATGAAGGAAGAAGCACAAGAACACCCAAACTTACAGACAGTACCCATTCCACCTAGCTTCGATGGCTTGATGATCGGAAGATTGTTAAAAACATTTTTAAAAATTGTTGTTTTTTTTTTTTGCTAACGGAAATAAGTTTAAACTGCTACAATTTGATGAACTTGACCTATACTTAATGATGTAGTAACTCAAAACACCAAGCGAGAGGGAAGGAGTCTTCAGATCAACGATCATTCCAATCTGCTCTGTATACAATGTTGATAGGCACAGGCAACTTAGACATTGGCTACATAAAGTGGGGGGTTTATAAAGGCACAAAGTGACTGGCTTACCAGTTTTCAAGAGGGAGTTTAGTTTCAGAGTGTACAGGGGAAGGTAGAATCCTCATTGAATAGTATTCATCTTGTCTAGACAGTTCTGATAAAAAGAAATGGGGATAAGATTCTTATGTTTTAATAGTGAGCAATTGTTAAGGAGCTCTGGTAGCGTAGTGTTTACGAATTGGGCTGCGAACCTTAAGGTCAGCAGTTTGAAACTGCCAGCCACTCTGTGGGAGAAAGACGAGGGTTTCTGCTCCCGTAAAGATTTACAGCCTTGGAAACCCTGTACAGGGTCTCTATGATTTGGAACCGACTCGACGGCACTTAACAACAACAACAATTGTTATCATGACTAATTGTAACTGTCACAATTGTAAAGGTAGAAGTTTTATAATATAAAGGGGGGAGTAGTTAATCTTACAGACTGGGAACAGGGGACTCTAACACCATCAAGGGAGAAGAGCATGAGCAGAATGTGGGAACTTATTCAGAGAACCAGCGGCACCAGAAATGGAGACAGAGATGAGGACATGGAGAAATAGAGCAGCTGAGGATTCTAGAGGATAGAAAAGAGAAAGGCTGTGTGCTGGTGGCCAGGTGCTGATGTCCAGGCGGCAGGCTTGCAGAATGTGCCCTTTGGTTGTTTAAATGATTATATATTCCTGAGTGTTTTTGTGTACATCCCTCCTTCCCCAAAAAAGAAGAGAGAACAGAAGCAAACACGGTTGAATGATGATGATGATGATGTACGGGAAGAGATTGTAATCATTGCACTGAAACAATGAGTATAAAACCGATGTTCCCCCACTCAATTCAAAATAAAAACGTAAACAAAAGAAAACTAGTTTTATAGAAGGCAAACATAAAGGAATGCCCTCATTGAACTTTAATCCTTATCTTTTCTTTGCACATTTTAATTAGAGCAATTTCCTTTAAGAATGTATTTGCACTGTGTTACTATAATGCTCTGTCTTCAAATCACTTCAATAAAATTCATATTGAATGGGAAAACAATGACAAGTGGACACAGTAGGATTCCATTTCTTTACTCTTTATGGTAGACAGTGGCAGTTGCCTTTGAGTCTACTCCAACTCCTGGTGATTCCATGTATTTCAGAGCAGAGCTGTGCTCGGTGGTTTCCATAACTGTGACCTCAGAGCAGAACTGTGCTCCGTGGTTTCCATGACTGTGACGTCAGAGCAGAGCTCCGTGGTTTCCATGACTGTGACATTTAGAAAGCTGATTGCCAAATTTTTCTTCCAAGGCAACTTTGGGTGGGTTTGAACCACTAATCTTTTGGTTAGTAGTAACATGCTTACTCATTTGTGTCATCCAAGGACCCTGTGTTAGTCAGTGGTTATGTACTGTTGAGTAGGTTCCAACTCATGGTGACTATGTGCAGTGTTTTCAAGGCTATAAATCTTCACAGGAGCAGAAGGGCTCAGTAAAGTTCCCCAAACCCATAAAAGTAACTTTGTTTTGCAATGAAAGTCTTTTCTCCAACATCTCTGTGAAAAGGAAAAATTCTCATATGGAGCGTGGGTTTAACTACAATGTTCATCGTGTATGCAATGAAAAGGACATAATAGGGACATCTGTGATGTATCTTATTAAATAAAAGGGGTTGAAGTACATGGCAATAATAAATATTATTATATGATACATACGGGAGCTCTGGTAGCATAGTGGTTACAAATCGGGCTGTGAACCGCAAGGTCAGCAGTTTGAAACTACCAGCGGTTCCGCGGGAGAAAGATGAGGCATTCTGCTCCTGTAAAGATTTACAGCCTCGGAAACCCTGTACAGGGTCCCTATGAGTCGGAACCGACTCCATGGCACTTAACAACAACAACAATCATACTTTAATATAATTTTAGCAATCTTCCTTTCTTATCCAATGGTTCTGCCTCTTATTTTTCTTTAAAGAGGTTAATTTTCTTAATTGTCTATTTCTGTGGTAGTTAGCCCCTTGCCATGACTCTTTAATTGGAGTATATAAAACTGTATTACATTCAGAACCAGGAAATACTAAATGAAATCCAGACCCCAGCAAATCAAAAACTAATTAGCAAATTTATCTAATTCTATAAAGAAAAATATTGTCTTTTTATTGTTCTCATTAAATGAAAAATGCATTCTTTAAAGAAGCATTAGTTTAAGGAATTCATAAATACGAATAGTGGGCTTCTCAAATTTCTATCTTAAAAAACCCTTAAAAATAATTTTAAAATATATTGTATGTAAGATAATTATATCTCATAGGTTCTGCATGGCACAAAGATTCACACTTAACTACTAACCTAATAGATGGTGGTTGGAACCCATTCACTGGTAGGGTGGAAGAAAGAGATGCATATGTGTGTTACTAAGGAAATGCCAAACATACTTACAAAACCTATTTCTTATGTTGTTGTTGTTGTGGAGTTGGTTACAAAGCTTACATAAAGCATTAGGTGAGCGTTGTTACTGTGTGATGTGCCCTTGAGTAGGTTCCTATTCATAGAAACCCTTCATAGGGTTTCTGAGGAGCGGCTTGTGGGTTTGAAGCGCTGATCTTGCGTTTCACATAAAGACTATCAAAATCTTATTGATAATCAAGAATTACATTACAAATCAATGAACCTCAATTATAAGGCAATTGATATCATCCTGGTGTGGCACTACAGGATAATGTACTGGACTCAAGGTGAGTTTCCATCGCATGGTTGGCTGTTCAAACCCACCACTTGAGCCTCGGAAATCCTATACAGGGTCGCTATGAGTTGGAACGGACTCAACAGCACTTAACAACAACAACATACAACAATTGATGAGTGTGGTTGCTCCTTAGGGTAAGCACTGGACCGTCGGTTCCAACCCGCCAGCTACTCTGCTTCCAAGAAGATTTAAAGCTTTGGAACCTCTATAGAGGATCGCTAGGGGTCAAAACTGATTCGGTGGCACGCAACTACCACCATCACCATGAGTTGGAACCGACTCAATAGCACTTAACAACCACAACATGCAACAATTAATATAAGAATTCATATCCTGGTTCTTTTGTGTTCTGATACTTAATGACTATATGAACATGTCATCATATACATGTCAGACTCAAGACAACTGATAAACTGACTTTAGATCAGCTTGAACAAGATCAAGGGCAGGTACCAGATGGCACTGATGTTTCCTGAGTGATATTAAAAACTAATTGGAAACATGTGCCTTATCTTGCTACATTGGAGGTACACTTGCAGATTGCATAGTGATAAACCTTAAACCAAAGTATGAAAGGTCAGCATACTCCTGAGGAGAGAAAGATTTGCCAGAGATGCTCTTGTAAATCAAGTAAGGATGTGGCTGTGAAGCTTGGTTTTGCTGCATGTGTTACCCTATTTTCTTAACAAACTGTAAGGGTTTGTGTGGAGAACATTCCACAAAACTTTGAATGCATGAGACCTCCCAGCTTTGAACCACTGATACCCACCACTCTTACTCTATGATACAAAAATGAAAATTGTAAATTAGTATTGGGTAAACATAGATAAACTAGGAGAAAATCATAGTATCTGAAGAAGTTTATGCACCAAAGTTTAAACATGAACTCAGTAGTAGTAACAGAGACAGGCGAATAAATCAGTAATCAGCTGGTCTACAGCATGGTGTTTTATGCTTTAAACGCCTTTTCTCTCTTGGAATTTTTACTCATTTACAAAACACAAAATGTCACAAGTTTACCCCACCAACAAGGACTGTCAGGGAATCAGGCCCCTCCACTTGACTGTACTTGATTGGTATATTGACTATTTTATTGAACAGTTGTCTCTTGTAATAGATCTTATTTTTCTTCTACTTTCATTTTTCCTTTCTAGACTGTAAGCCTCATGAGGGCAGAGGAAAAATCTATAGCTACAGCAAGCAAGGAATCTAATGCTTTTATTGCTGATTTATTAGATGAATTAACTTCTGAGATGAATTCTCACCATCATTTAAAGACTATTTATGATCTAACCCAGAGAGAATATTTATATTCTTCTGTAAAATCAAATGCTGATTTCTTATTATTATGATGGCGGTTGTGTGCCACTGAGTTGGTTCTAACTCACAGTGACTTTTTATAGTTCTGAGACTGTAAATCTGTAAGGGAGCAAAAAACCTCATCTTTCTCCTGCAGAGCAACTGGTAGATTTGAAGTTCTGACCTTGCGGTTGATAGCTCAGTTTGTAATTCACTATGCTACCAGGGTTCCTTCTAATGATTATAAAGAAATATATTTTGTACTCTATTTTGGGAGTATTTCTATTTATTATTTAACATTTTTACTGGGAAAAAAAAAAGTTAGTTACTCTTGCCTGCCCTCCTGTCCTTCCTTCCTTCTTGCCCATATTCCTCCCTTCCCATCTTGTTCCTTCCCTCCCTCTTTTATTTCCTCTTCCAGCTCTTCTCTTTTATTCATTTTCACCATTAAAAAGAGAAGTTAGATTTTTGCTTTTCTTTATACTACTTGTTAAAAACTTTCTTTTTGAAGCAATACAGGCTTTACTTTTTGTGATCTTAAACAAAACAGTTCTGTGAAATATAGAATAATAAAATTCAGAATTTTCAATGTATCTATCTATTGGAAGTTTCCTAAGATTTACAAAAGGAAGTAGAAGGATAAGGATGCTATAAAATTTCACTTAGAGTAGTTCAAATGGGAAAGGCTTAAAGTGATTCTTTTGAGTCAGATAAGCATTTGTGCCCTTTATTCAAGGATAAAACGCTAGATTTTTTTTCCCCCAGACTAAAATTAGTTGAAATTCTCCTCTTTTTCCATAATTAAGTAATAATACATGACAAAGCATGAGCTATTACATAATAATTCATATATTTTGCTTTGCTAGAAATGAGGCCATAGGATGAGCACTTGTTTAAATGCACAAGGTATGAGTTATTGTATCATAATTCACACCTTGAAGTGCCATATTGTGATTATAAAATGGCCCTGTGCAAATATTATTAATTTTTAAAGTTCAGAAATAAATTATTAAAAATAACACATTATGACTTCAAAAGAACCTCTCTAATGTGAATTCATTAAAAACGGAATGAAAAATAAATTAGTGTACATTGAGCCAGTCATATATAATTTTTCTTGATGAACTATCTTCATTGACGTACTGTTGTGAAGCATATCCTCTAATTTGTGGCTGTTGTTCTGAATATGTTTCTTTCCTTTAACACCCAAGGAAATAACTTAATGGTGGCTGTCAGAATCTTTTGCAGTCAGTTTTAGCATTGTTTGTTTTATTTTTCAAGGTTGCATACAAAAATCAAAGGAACCCTGGTAACACAATAGTAAAGTGTTGGGCTACTTACTGGATGATCAGGGATTTAAACCCACCAGTTTCTCTAATGGAGAAAGACTTTTTATCCTGCTTCCACAAACACTGTAGCCTTAGAAATCCTATAGTGCTAGTTTTCTCTGTCTTACCAAGTTGCTATGAGTCAGAATTGACTTGCTGGCTATGGATTTATTTTATGGGATTATATGAAAATCATGAAAGTCAATTCTCTTTGACACTTAACTATCAATGACTAGTCCTTGAGATCCAATCCTTCCTTGTTTTCTAGGACAATGCAGTTTGATGGTCTTTCTCTGCCTTCCTCTTTCCCATATCTTTCACACGTTTGTCTTCATCTCTATCCCATTGACTAAGAGATCTCCAAAATTCTTCCCTCACTATTTCTTTCCAGTTTATTCCTACTTCTAATATTAAAATATTATCTATTTCCACTCTGTTAGTGTAGTGGTTATGAATCGGGCTGCTAACCTCAAGGTCGGCACTTTGAAAATACCAGCTGTTCCACGGTAGAAAGATGAGGCTTTCTGCTCTCCTAAAGATTTGCAGTCTCGGAAACCATGTGCAGGGTCACTATGAGTCGGAAGCTACTCCATGGTACTTAACAACAACAACAGCAACATTTCCCCTCTGCAGATAACTCTCTTATCTATAGTTCTGTATCTAAGTTTCACTCAAATCCCAATTTACTAATATTTCCTCCCAGTTGATATTCCATACCTTGAAATTTAATACGAAACCTCACAGTCTCCTATCTCATCTCCTCTTCCCATTCTTTGTTGTTGTCCCCCACCCCCACCCCCATCTAACTATTGAGCACCTATTTAGTGCTAGGAGCCCCTGAGGGATGAAAATGGCTAATGCACTCATGTACTAACTAAAATTCGAAGCATCCCAGATATGCCTCCAAAGAATGGAACTGGTGATCTACTTCCAAAATATCAGCCACTGAAAACCCTATGGAACACAGTTCTACCCTGACACACACATAGGGTCGCCATGAGTTAGAATAGACTCAATGACAATTGTTTAACTTAGTGCTAGCTACTCAATAACAAATACTTTAAGACAGGTAGGTGTTTTTAGGAAACTATAATAAAATAAACAACTATACAAATAAAGTTAATATAAGAAATAATATGGTGAGCATGTTTCTGTTGTTAAGAGTCATTAAATTGGTTCCAAAACTCACAGTGACCCTATTTTGGGTTTCTAAGGATCGGCTGGTGGGTTTGAAGCACCAACCTTGCAGTTAGCAGTCTAGTACTTCCCCAACAGCCCCACAACCAGGAAACCATGATATAAGTCTGTAGACCACGTTTGCCTTCAATTATTTTGACAAGTTTCATAGTGACTTCTTAGGACATCTTAAAGGATGAATTGTTGTTGTTGTTAAGTGCCATCGAGTCGGGTCCGACCCATAGAGACCCTATACAGGGTTTCCGAGGGTGTAAATCTTTATGGGAGTAGAAAGCCTCATCTTTCTCCCGCGGAGCGGCTGGTAGTTTCGAACCGCTGACCTTAAGGTTCGCAGCCCGATTCGTAACCACTACGCTACCAGAGGATGAATAGCATTTAAAAAAATAAAAAAATAAAAAATGGTGGGACACTTGAGGGTAATCAAAACCCTGAGTAAAGACCTACAGGCAAGAATGTAGAACTCTTCACTTTATTTTATAAAATGTGTTGAAATAGTTTCTCTGTCATGAAAACATAGAAGTGGTACATATTGCTTCATTATTTTAGTGTTTTGGCCCAGCAAAGTATAATTTGATAAAACTGGGTCAGCTCTATTGGCATTTTTGGATGATAATAATACATTTGAAACACAAGCAACCCCCTACTTTGTAACCAAAGAGTCCACAAGTCAGTATGAAGTGAATTATTTAATATGTCTCTTCGAGTCCTAGTCTTTGTAACTCCTCCCAAATGACTCTTTTCTTGATGGGTCTGAGTAAGAGAAGGTATGAGAAGATACTGATAAGCTGACACGATTCAGCTGTAGATGTTAATAAAGCTAATAGTAATTGTATAAACTTAAAACTTTAGTATGGGTATAAAACAAGCCATCTCAGAAGAAGGAAACCGACTCACACTACCATCCAAGAAGAGCCAGGAGTGGACTCTGAGATCCCTGCACATTGAACCTCTTCAACCCAGGGACAGAAAGATGTGATAGTGGAGGAGTGACAGCGGAGCAGCAGCGACAAAACCAAGAACCAGAGCACAAGACACAGAAATGGGCTCTCCAGCCCATCGAGCAAGTAAAGCTGAGTGACTTTGGGCAGGAAGCTTGCTTATGGAGTGAGGTGTCTTCAGGCTGAGGCTTATGGTGGAGTGGATGTCCTACGGGCATTTATCAGCAGCCTTAAAAGAACTTTGTAACACTGGTTGTGGGGGAGGGGGCAGAGCGAGGTCTGCCTATGGGCATGGCAGAAGAGAGTCTGTCCTCACTGGAACAACTGTGCTCTGAACATTACTGATCCTGGATTATAACTTGTTAACTCCCCCAATAAACCCCATAACTGTGAGTATGGTGCCTGAGTGCTATGTGGTCATCATAATGAATTATGGAACCCAATGAGTAGAGAGTGCTGTGCAAAGAATGGTTATTGTCAATTTTTTTTTTTTTTTTTTTTTGCAGGGGGATGTGCAGGGGAAGTCCTTATCTATATATTTACATCATGTCCTGGTGCGATGTTGTAATCTGATGCACTGGACTAGAAGGTCAGTTTGAACTGCAAGGCTGGTGGATCAAATTCACTGACTTGATGGCGCTTAACAACAACTATGTATCTCACATGTTTCATACTTTTCCATAAATTCTCTGTTTGTAAAGGTTGTTGTTGTTAAGTGCCATCAAATCGATTCCAACTCATAATGACCCTACAGTGCCACACCGGGAGTCCAGAGTAGGCTTAGGTGAGCTTGAACGGCTGACCTTGTGGTTCACACCGACCTCGCAGTCCAGCGCTTTAGAGCACAGTGTCCCACCAGGATTCCGTTTGAAAGGGTATATACCCTTAATTTAGAAATCTATTGTTTCATTCTTTAGCACCTTTTTTGCTAGTCTCATCCTATCTATTTCCCCCGATCTATATTGCACTCTGCTGCCAGATTAAGCTTCCTAAAACTCTAATTTCTTTATGTCTTCTCCTGTAATTGTTGTTGTTATTGTTAAGTGCCGTCGAGTCGGTTCCAACCCATAGCGACCCTGTACAGGGTTTCCGAGGGTGTAAATCCTTACGGGAGTAGAAAGCCTCATCTTTCTCCCGCGGAGCGGCTGGTAGTTTCGAACCGCTGACCTTTAGGTTCTCAGCCCGATTCGTAACCACTACGCTACCAGAGCTCCTGTAATTAAGAGGTTATAATACTTTTTCACTGCTTCATTGTTCAAAATCCTATGCCTAACTAACGGGCTTCTACAACATACATCTCATCTTTCTGAAAGGCAACATTAATGATGCTAGCACAAATAACCTCATACTTTGATGCTTTTGAAAATCCTGTTTTTCCTTCCCACGTCACCTCGATAGACCTTCCTCTTTGCTTGAATTCCAGTTTAAGTTGTACATTCTCTGTGAAATGATATTTGATGATTACGACTCCCATCTTTCTGCCTCATACTGATCTTCAAACTTCTATTACATTCTATGGTGGTGTTCTGTGGGGTCAGTTCTGACTCATAGCGACCCTGCATACATTTTTTTTTCTGAGGCTGTGAATCTTTACGGGAGCAGAAAGATTCATCTTTCTCCACAGACCAGCCAATAGTTTTGAGAGTACATTATTCAATATCAATTATTACAAAGTACCTAATAAGTTAAAAGCTCTATTGAGAAAAATAGAGAAAGAAAGGAAGAAGGAAAAAAGTACTGAGTGTTTTATTTATCCTGACACTGCTTAGTATTTTCAAATACAAAAGCTCTGGTCCTTAAGGATTTTTATATCTGGGTATCAAGAGCCAATATTGAAACCTTTGATGTAAAGGAGGCTATGCTAAGTATGGCTTGCAAGTCAGAGAGCAGGGACAGCCAGAGAACGGATCCATTGATTTTTGCATGTATGATTAGGAATGACTCAGGAGAAGGCAATGTGAACTGGGCCTAGGAGGCAGAGTAAATTTGTTGTTGTTGTTAAGTGCTATTGAGTCGGTTCTGACTTATAGCGCCCCTGTGCACTTTCAAAGAAGTGCCTGGCAAGTTCGAACTGCTGACTTTGTGGTGAGCGGTCCAGTGCTCATCCTACAGTGCCACACCAGGGGTCCAGAGCAGGCTTAGGAATGTACAGAAACGGGTGCAAGGACAATCCAGGCATGGGCAACATTAGAAGTAACTGCAAGGAAGTAGAAATATTAAGATGTAGTTGTTGTTGTTAGGTGTCATCAAGACAATTTTGACTCATATGAGTCCATATGATAGAGCAGAACTGATCTGCCAGGTTTTCTAGGCTGTGATCTTTATAGGAACAACTCATCAAGTCTTTCTTCTGCAGAGTTGCTTTGTGGCTTCAAACCACCAATTTTTCAGATAACATCTGATCATTTCACCATTGTGCCACCAGGGCTCCCTGAGACGTATTTAAAAAAAATTGTTTTGAAGTTTTTATTGTGAAGTGAATGACAGTTTACCGGGCATATCATCAGTTTTACATTCAATAAATCATACATCTTGATTATTACAATGATAATAATCCCCTCCATGTACCATCAGATAACAGTATTTCTCTGTATTCACTTTAGCTCTTTTTTTTTTTTTAAACATTCAGGCATATATAATAATGTATACCACCAAAGGGTACATTCTGCATGTCTGCCTCCTGGCCACCAGTTCTCAGCCCCTCTTCCCATGACGCTAGAGTCCTCAGCTGCTCCCTCTCTCCATGTCCCCATTTCTGCCTCCATCTCTGGTGTCACTGCTTCTCTGGATAAGGTCCAGCATTCCGCTTGTGCTCTTCTCCCTTGATGGTCCTAGGGTCCTCTGTTCCTGGAATGTAAGTTTGACTACTCCCCTCGGGTTTTTTTTTTTAAAAAAAAATGTTTTATTGTGAATTATGTGATAGTTTACATGGGAGAACATTAGCTTTACATTCATCACTCCCCTGCCATGGTAACAATCCCCTCCACGCATCATCAACCAACCAGAGGGTATACCCTGCAAGCCTGCCCCCTGGTCATCAGCACACAGACCTTCTCCCTCTCTGGGTCCAAAGTCCCCAGCCACTCCATCTTTCCATGTCATCATCTCTGCCTCCATCCCTGGTGTCACTGATTCTCTGGGTAGGGTTCCGCTCTCCGCTCCTCTCCCTTGATGGTCCCAGAGACCTCCACTCCTAGACTGCAAAGTTAATCACTCCCCTCCTTTTGCTATAAAGTGTCTACCTTGACATTTCCAAGCCTCACAATCAGTCCTGATAACAATTATCCCCATCGCCTTTCATCAGCCCTGCCCAGGCAGATTGGATACTACTCAGTGGAGGTTCTACCTTCCTCCATGCCCTCTGGATCTAGGTTCCCTCTTGTAAGTTTGTAAGCCAGTCACTTCTTGCCTTTGTAATCCCCCTCATTCTGGGTAGCCAATGTCCAAGTTGCCTATACCTGTCCACTCTGTGTATGGAGGGGTGGGAATGATCCTCGCTGTGAAGATTTGTTCCCTCTTTTGAGCTACTGCATCCATAGATGTAGGTCAAGTTCATCAAATTATATCAGATTATTCTTTTATTCCTCATCTTTCTTCTTCTAGTTGAGCTCTGATGATCCAATATTGAAGCCAGGTCAAGTGGGTATTATCTGTAAGTGTGGGTGTTCTTATGTATATGCCCTCTCTTTTTATCAGTTGGATGTTTCACTTTCCACTCTAGTCTTCTGTGGTTATGTCACTGACTTTGGGCCCAAGAGTCCCCAGGTCTTGCCACACTGCTGGCCAGCCAGGTCTCCAGCCGGATTCACAGGAGTCTATTGAATGTTGTAGGGCTTAGCTCGCAACTTCATTGCTGTTGATCCCTCACTTCCTCTTATTCCCCTTATCGGTGACAAACATGTTCACCAATCAGAATGTGTATGCCCATTGAGTCTTAGTCTTAGAAGCAGGTTTGCCCTGAGGTGACCCGATCACTTGTCTTGATGTCTCTTGGGTGAACAACTTGCTTGTTCTTGTAGTAATCCATAGGTCTGCCTATATTGTTTTGTATTTTTCCTGTTGGTCTCTTTCAAGAAATATCTTCTGTTCTTCTAGCCATTCCAGGCTGGTCTGCTTGTCCTCCTGAGAGGTATTTTGAGAAGATTATTTATTTGGTAAGGAGCCTTGGTGGTATAGTGATTAAGTGCATGGCTATTATTAACCAAAACGTCCTTGGCTCAAAACCACTAGTTTCTCTGCAGGAGAGAGATGTAGCAGTTGACTTCCAAAGATCTACAGCTTTGGAAACCCTACGGGTCATTTTACTGTGACCTACAGGGTCACTATAAGGAGCTCTGGTAGCGTAGTGGTTACGAATCGGGCTGCGAACCTTAAGGTCAGCGGTTCGAAACTACCAGCTGCTCCGCGGGAGAAAGATGAGGCTTTCTACTCCCGTAAAGATTTACACCCTCGGAAACCCTATACAGGGTCGCTATGGGTCGGAACCGACTCGATGGCACTTAACAACAACAACAACAACAGGGTCACTATGAGTCAGAATCGAATCAACATCAACAGGCTTTGGTTTTAATTAGTTATTATAGCATATTCCTTAATTACTATATTATGTAATATTGTTGTTGTTACGTGCCTTCGAGTCGGTTCTGACCCATAGCAACCCTGTACAGGGTTTCCGAGGCTGCAAATCTTTACGGGAGCAGAAACCTCATCTTTCTCCCATGGAACTGCTGGTAGTTTCGAACTGCTGGCCTTAAGGTTCACAGCCCGATTCATAACCACTACGCTACCAGAGCTCCTTTATGTAATATAGTAATTGCTTTATTAGGTTGTTTCTATATGTCAAACAAACAAATTCTGACTCATAGAGACACTATAGGACAGAATAAAACTGGTTATAGGCCTTCTGAGAGTGTAAATCTTTATGAGAGTAGATAACCTCTTCTTTCTTCCACTGAGCTACTGGGTTTGAACCGCTGACCTTTCGATTAGCAGGCCAGAACTTAACCCACTGTTCTACCAGAGCTCCCAGGACTATAACAGTCATTCAGTAAATATTAATTCATAGTCCTGGGGTAGTGCTGTAAGATAAGTGCTGGACTGCTAACTGTTGTTGTTGTTATGTGCCAGGGAGTCAATTCGACTCATAGTAACCTTGTACAGGGTTTCCGAGGCTGTAAATCTTTACAGGAGCAGAAAACCTAATCTTTCTCCCACAGAACAGCTGGTAGTTTTGAACTGCTGACTATGAGATTAGTAGCCCAATTTGTAATGACTACACTTCCAGAGCTCCTTGGACTGCTAACTACAAGGTCAGAAACCCTATACAGGGTCACTGTGAGTTGGAACTGACTCATTGGAACTTAATAACAACAAATATTTATTTGACTAGTTAAACTTTATTAAATACAAACTTTTTCTAATAATAGTCTTTATTAATATATAACTTTTCTTCTTTAGTTCTTTATAAAAAAATCATTGTCCATTTGATCTTGCTGAATTTCACACCTTTTAATATATACTTTTACAGATACTTTCAATGATTTGCTGAATGACAATATATACAATTTTATGATTTAAGTGGATAGATTTTAACTTGTATAACTCTCTATGTAGAATTCAGATGTCTTTTGGCTGTATGATGTTTCACATTTCTTCTTTGCTTGATATACAATTATTTAGGGTGTGGTGCTATAGGATAAGCACTGGACCACAGGTTGGTTTGAACTGCTAGGTCGGCAATTCTAACCTACTAGCAAGTCCTCTGAAACCTTATACAGGGTCACTATGAGTTGGAAACAATATAACAGCACTAAACAACAATAATATATTACATCAGGAGTTGTGGTGTACCATTGTAGGAAAAGTACTGGACTGCTAACCACAAGGTCGGTGGTTCAAACCCACCATTTGCAAGAAACACTTAGAAACACTGTTGTTTGTTGTTGTTTCCATGCTGTTGAGTTGGTACCGACTCATAATGACCCTGTATACGGTTTCTGAGAAGAGACTAGTGGGTTTGAACCTCCGACCTAGTTCAAACCGACCTTGCAGTGGAGTGCTTATCCCATAGTGTCATACCAGGACTCCTTGGAAACATGATGCAGGGCCATTATGAGTTGAAAATGACTTGATGGTACTTAACAACAACATCAATAACATATTACACCAGGAGTCCTGGTGTGGTACTGTAGGATAAGCATTGGACAGCTAATTGCAAGGTCAAACACACCAGTCACTTCTGGAAACCCTATGCAAAGTCACTATGAGTCAGAACCAACAACAAGAGCATATTACACCAAGGTCTGGGATAGGGTTTTGGAGATCTAGGGAAACAAAAAATTCAGGGTTGACTAATAATGCAGAACAACCTCAAATGGAGAAAATAAGCTGTTGACTAGTGAGAATGTTCACTGAGAAATGAAGGAGCAGTAGGGAAAACCACTAATCACACAGAGTAGGTTTCTCAAAATCTCACCCAGCACAGTCAGTACATAGATACTGAAGTTCAACTGGGTGCCAGCCACTCTAATGACTAAGCCTGTCACAAGAAATTCCCAATCTTGAAAGGGCCTACTAGTATGATGCCAATTCTCTTCATGCAGATTTAAGACCATTCTTACCAGGTTTAATTCTACTTCCTACTATATATAGGAGTCCTGGTGTGGTGATGTGGGTTAATGCGCCAGACTACAAAGCTGTTTAAATTGCAAGGTCGGTGGTTCAAGCTCACCAGCTACTCCTTGGAAACCCTATATAGGGTTGCTATAGGTCGGAAGGGGTTACGAATAGGGCTGCTAACCGCAAGGTCAGCAATTCGAGACTAGCAGCTGCTCCGCGGGAGAAAGATGAGGCTTTCTGCTCCCATAAAGATTTACAGCCTCGGAAACCCTGTACAGGGTCGCTATGGGTCGGAACCAACTCGACGGCACTTAACAACAACAAGTAA
>NW_006408581.1:14689034-14711755 GCF_000296735.1 Chrysochloris asiatica | reverse complement strand
AGATTTACAGCCTCGGAAACCCTGTACAGGGTCGCTATGGGTCGGAACCAACTCGACGGCACTTAACAACAACATAAATAAGGTCAAGTCCTGGTGTGGTGCTGTAAGATAAGCATTGAACTGCTAACCACAAGGTCGGCAGTTCAAACCCACCAGACACTCTTCGGAAAACCTATACAGGGCCACTATGAGTCTGAATCGACTCGATGGCACTTAACAACAGCAAATTATAAATACGATGTGCAGTTGTCTAATAGTAAAAAGTACACTGCTATATATTAAAGTGGAGTCCTGGTGTGGCGCTGTGGATTAAGTCATTTTGAACACCAAGGTCGGCTGTCCATGCTCACCACTCGCTCCTCGGAAACCCTATACAGGCTCACTATGAGTCAGTACTGACTTGATGGCACTTAACATCATCATCAGCATATATTAATGAGATATTTTATCACTAATGCAATGTAATTTATGTAACCCTTGACTTGTTTTGTTGTTAGGTGCCATTAAGTTGGTTCCATCTCTCAGGGATGCTTTGCCCAGCAGAATGAAACACTATCTGATTCTGCAACAGCCTCACAATTGTTAGATTTGAGATTTAGTGCATGAGAGGAAACGAGAGGCATCGTTACTGAAACCAGTTGTTATTGACCACTCTAGTTAGACTACTGTGACACTTACGCACAACTACCAAAATACATGCCTAATTGTATGTATATAAGTGAACTGGCTTTCTCATCAAATTTGACCAGATAGCAGAAGACAGAGTCAGTCAATGATGTGGGGAAAAAATAAAGAATCCCTGACTCTTGGAACTGCATTTATGACTTAGTGTAATGTATCTAACACAACTCTCTTATTTCAGCCACTAAAAGTGGGTCCTTGCTGAATTACTTTTCCTGCCTTTAAACTCTTTCTCTAGATAAGATGATGGAGGAAGGGCAAGAGAAAATCAAAAAACAAACTTAATAACACCATACCTTCAAAGCAGCTTGATTTATAATGAGCTTGTGGGAACATTCTGAACCTATTTCATGTTGAATTACAGTCCACCTTTACAAGTGCTGCTAAAGAAGGAGTCCATGAACAGATTCCTTGAGCTACTTCAGTCCTCTTCCTGCTCAGCCACTAAAATTTAAAATGTGATACAAACAAAATGCATCTATAAATTTATATAGTAACTACACAAACAAATGCAAACTCATTCCTGGTAACCATAAAATTACCTTCTGTTATCTATCACTTTGTGAATTATAGTTTCATCGCCTGGAACAGCCAACAGCACAGAATTCCAGTGCTTCTCTTCATACCTCTGTCACTGCTGTTCTTGCTAGAGCAGCAATCAATAGTCTCCTGGATAAACACATGATAAAAGGCCAGGATGAACTACTGTAAATAGGGATCTTATTAGCACATCTTTGCACTGAATATAATTAAAAAACAAACCCGTGTCTCCTTTTGGGCACCTGGCTTGCATCATAATTGAGTCAATGTCCTTTTGTTTCTCTGATTTCACATTCTTAAATCTTCTTTAGAAAAGGTAAGTTTGCAAACAGGTGCAAATACAGTAAAGGTAGATTTGAATGAATTTCTTGTTGTAGAGTATAAATTGGATACAAACAACTGCATAATGAAGCATCATGGACATTTTAGTTCCAAAGTCATTAGAATTTCAAAGCCGTTTCTTATTCAATACTAGTTCAATATCTAAACAATGTCATTGGTTTGGTAGATACAAGATTTGGAATGTTTGATAAGCTTGGTTATTGTACAGTAATGCAATTCAAGTGAAGTAAATATGAACATGCAATTTCCACATCTCTAATTCCTAGTAAGTACAAATAAATAGATTTCTCCATAAGTTAATGGGCAATGCAATGTTTATTTTTCATTTTCCAGGTGAGGAAAAGGAATCAGAGTAGAAATACATTCCCCATGCATTTACTGCATCAAGATTCTTATTATAAGGCCAAAATATTCTGATTTTATTTTTGCTTCATTAATCTATTGCTGTGTAGTAATATCAAAGTAGAAAGTACAGAGTATTGTTGATGATCACTGCACTTGTACTTTAGTTTGTGAAAATCTGCTATTTGGTGTTAAATACCACAATATTTTATTAAACTTCAATGATAATATTTAACTGTTGCTGTTGTTAAGTGTTCTTGAGTCGATTCTAAATCATAGCACCCCTGAATCCAAGAATCAGGCTGGAGGGTTTGAATTAACAATCTTGTAGTTAGCATTTCAGTTCTTATCCTAAAGTGCCACACCAGGACCTGATCGATTTAAATTATATATTATTTAATGAAGCAGGTAAGCATAAATGAAGAGATCTTAAAAATTAAGTATAATTGTAGGAATTAGAATTTGAATAAAAGTTTTGCTGAATAAAGACAAGGAAATCTCCCAGAAGTAGATTAAAAGAGCAAAGAGTAGATGAGAGCTAAAACATATGTAGGATTAACTCAGGTAGGCCAACAGTCAACATAGAATCAGCAAAGATATAATAGAAAAAAACTTCTCTGAACAGAACACTCAAAGCCCAATAAAAGTGTGATGAAAAAAATCACACCATAGCTCTATGCCTAATTGTAAAGTTTTCAGAACACCATGAATAATGAAATGGCTTTAAAAACTTCGATGAAGAAACGATTCACCAACAAAAAAACCAGTGTCAGTTTAGCATCCACTACACTGGTATGACACTGTGGGTTAATGCGGCAGACTGCAAAACCATTTGAACTGCAAGGTCGGCAGTTCAAGCTCACCAGCTGCTCCTTGGAAACCCTATATAGGGTCACTATGGGTTGCAATCGACTCGACGGCACTTAACAACAACAACAACACACATCAGTATAACTGGATGCTAAAAATCAGTAGAGTTAATTCTGATAGTTTGAAACATTATCTGATTTACAATTATACACTGAGTTAATCTCTGCATCAAACTTGGAACTAGAAGGAAATATTTTTGTACCTGTAAAGATGCAGAAGATTTATCTTTCTTTGGAAGAGGATGGACTCTTAAGTATTTGAACCAAGAAAGAAGATAGAGAATCCAGTGCTAAAGAATTGACTGAAGACCCCAGTGCTGCAGAAGGTCTAAACAGTGGGTCCAGATGGGATCAAGAGCGGGAAAGGTGGTTCAGTATAGAAATTTCTGGGACATTCCAGGAATTTAATCTAATGAAACATGTGAGAGTTGGAACTCACCAGGACTGCCTGTTTTTCTGGTGTCACAAGTTTTCTACCACTGACAGAATGTAGGCTTTCCATATTTCTATTGCATGTTTTCATGAAAGTTATTTGAGGTTTCCTTCTCTGATAGGTGTTCACCTTACACAGGTTCTGGATTTCCTAGGTTTTATTGTATTATCCTTGGGGATTTGTAATTAAGGAAACAATAAAGACAATTGATACAAGGTAGAGGGAGAGTCTCTGAAACGATTCCCTGTTGTTGCTGTGTTCCATTGAGTTGATTCCGACTCATAGCAACTCTGTATAGGGTTTCTAAGATGTGGCTGATGGGTTTGAACTACCAACCTTTTGGTCAGTAGCCTGGAGTTTATCTTACAATGCCACACCAGGACTCCTAATGCCCTGAGGTGACATTGAAACTTTAAACATTTTCTGAAGTCTTCTTAAAACCAAGCAGTAGTTTATTTTACCTAGAAAAGCATGTCTGCCTGGAGTTTGTGTTCTTTTGTTGTTATTAAGTGCCATTGACTTAGTTCTGACTCATAGCAACCTTGTGTAGGATTTCCATGGTTGTAAAACAAATCTTTGCAGGAGAAGAAAGTCTCATTTTTCTTCCATGGAGCAGCTAGTAGGCTCAAACAAGTGACCTTGTAGTTAGCAGTCCAATGTTTATCCTTCAGAGTCTGAAGTTGATCAAACATGCAATCACGATGCATTAATAATTATTGGTGATTGAAATGCAAAAGTTGAAAACCAAGAGGAAGGGTCAGTAGTTGAAAAATATGGTCTTGGTGATAGAATCAATGCTAGAGGTTACTTGATAGAATTTTGCAAGACCAATGACTTTTTCATTGCAAGTACCTTTTATAGATAATATAAATGGTGGCTATACAGACTGCAAAGCCGTTTGAACCGCAAGGTCGGTGGTTCAAGCTCACCAGCTGCTCCTTGGAAACCCTATACAGGGTCGCCTGTATCAGAACCAACTCGATGGCACTTAACAACAACAACAACATACATACCTCACTGGATGGAACATGGGAATCAAATTGACTACATATGCGTGAAGACACAATACATAAGTCCAGTGTCATCTACCAAAACAAGTCCAGGACCAGACTGTGGAGTAGACCATCAATTGCTCATATGCAAGTTCAGGATGAAGCTGAAGAAAATTAAGACAAATCTGCGAGAGCCAAAATATAACCTCATGTATGTCCCACTTTAGAGACCTTGTCAAGAACAAATTTGATGGATGTATTAGACACTAACGAGTGAAGACCAGAGGAGTTGTAAGATGACATAAGAAAATCATACAGGAAGAAAGCAAAAGGTCATTAAAAAGACAGAAAAGAAAGGAAGACAAGGCCAAAGTGAATGTCAGCAGAGACTCTGAAACTTGCTCTTGATTGTAGAGAACTAAAGCAACTGGAAGAAATGATGAAATTAAAAAAAAAAAGCTGAACAGAAAACTTCAAAGGGCCGCACAAGGAGACAAAATAGACTATTAAAATGTGTAAAGATCTGGAGTTAGAAAAAAGCAAAAGATAAGATACTCAGCAATCCTCAAGCTGAGAGAACTGATGAAAAAAATTCTAGCCTCAGGTTACAATATTGGATTCTAGGAAAAAATATTGAAAGACACAGGAAACATCAAAATAAGGTGGAAAAAATACACAGAATTGCTGTATCAAAAAGAATTGGCCAATGTTCAACTATTTCAGGAGGTACCTGCTCATATGATCAAGAACTGATGATATTGTGGGAAAATGTCCAAGCAAGACTGAAGGCATTTTTAAAAAACAAGGCTCCAACAGAACAAACTACTGTCTGGTCCTGCATGATCCTCACAACCGATACATTTGAGCCCATTTCAGTCCACTGGCTGACAGAGTCAAAGGAGCTTTGGACCACTTGCCCCAGCAGAGGGGTCAAGGGCTCAAGAGAGGTGTTCTTATGTCTGATAGGAGGTATTTCTGATAGGAAGCTGTTCTGACTGAAAAACTGTATCCTGAGTATTTCTCATCCTAAATTGCAATCTGCTATTTGGGCGGTTCAAGCTCGCCAGCCGCTCCTATTAAACCCTGTACAGGGTCGCTGTGAGTCGGAACCGACTCGACAGCATTTAAGAACAACAACAACATTTTCCTAAATAACCCCATAACTGTGAGTATGGTCTTTGATTATTGACCATTGTACCGAACTATTGAACTCAACAGAAAATGCTGTGGGAGGGACAGTACATGTCAGAATTGGTAAAAAGTTTAGAAGGTGAATCATCTCATAACTCACAGGAATTGATCTTGGGCTGTTGATTTTTATTTTTCTTTCTCCTTGCAAGCACATCATTTTATATAGTGTCGCTGTTGTTCTTGTTAAGTGCCTTAGAGTCAGTTCTGACTCATAGCAACAACCCTGTGTAGAGTTTCCTAGGAGTGGCTGGTGAGTTGGAACTGCCCACCTTGTAGTTCAAACTTACCTTGTGGTCAACTGCTTATCCCAGAGCAGGCGCCAGGACTCCTTTATAATAGTGGTGGTGGTGGTGGTGGTTATGTGCCGTGGAGTCTGTTCTGACTCACTGCGACTCTGTACAAGGTGCTCGAGGCTGTAAATCTTTACAGGAGCAGGAAGCCGCTTCTTTCTCCTGCGGAACAGCTGGTAGTATCAAACTGCTGACCTTGAGGTTAGCAGCCCGACTCGTAACCACTATGCTACCAGAGCACCTTCCTTTATAATAGTTGTTGTGAAGTGCCATCAAGTCAGTTCTGAACCATCGCGACCCTGTACAGGCTTTCCGAGGAGCAGTTAGTGAGCTTGAACTGCCAACCTTGCAGTTCAAATGGCTTTTCAGTCTGGCGCATTAACCCATAGCGCCACAATAGTAAACAAAGTTAATTCCAGTAGGCCAATTTTCTCATAACCAGCTCACATATAAGGAATTTAGGCGTAAGGGCCTCAGAGGAAGCTTATTGCATCAAATTAACATCAGCATGCAGGTGGGGAAATGGGTAGGGGAATGGAAGAATATTTTGTCTTAACCGTAGCAGTCTCAATTTCAGTTCCTTCCTTTATTTCTTACTTTCTTGAAGTGAAGAAAAATAACAAACATAAGTTAGTGATTGTTGTTGGTAAGTGCTGTCAAGCTGGTTCTGACTCATAGTGATCCTGTATAGGGTTTCCAAGGACCCGCTGCTGGGTTTGAGCTGCCGACTTTGTGGTTACCAGTCCAGTGCTGAGCCTATGGAGGTTCAATAACTTGATAAGTTATCTAAGGTTTGCAAAGTCAAAATCTCACTGTGAGGCACTGCATATTATTCCAGAAATGTTTTCCGTATCCATTCTGTGAGCCATTATTACTCTATCAAAGGAATTTGCATAGCACAACCGCTTTCTAATATCACTAATTTTTCTTAGTAACTTAGATTCAGAGTCAATAAAAACTCTATTCAGCAACTCTGCCAAGGAAATTGATATTACTACTTCCAAAATTGATTTTTTGACCCAGGGCGTCTTAATTTTTTTTTTCCTATTATGCTATGCTTAAGAGACTTTTAGAAAAGAACAGAGAGGAAATATACCACTCTATATTTTAAAAGTTTTATTTTTATTTTTTATTATTGTTATGAAAACACTAATTTCCTAAGAGAATGGAGTTCAAATGAGAATTTCTTTAGAGTCCATTTCCTAGGTCAATCAATAATGACCTCATTTGTATGCAAAAGAAAGCACCTGCACATTTCAAGGCAAAATTTATGGCATCAATCTGAGTAAAGTGATTCCAATTTCCAACACTTAGAAACCCCTGGTAGCATAGTGGGTTATGAGTTGGGCAGCTAACCACAAGGTCAGCAGTTTGAATCTACTAGCTGCTCCATGGGAGAAAGATGAAGCTTTCTGCATTCTTAGAGATATGTTGTAGTTAAGTGCCGTAGAGTTGGTTCCAACTCTTAGCGATTCTGTATGGGGTTTCTGGGGAGTGGCTGGTGAGTTTGAACCTCTGATCTTGAGGCTCAAAATGACTTTGTGGTCCAGTATTTATCCTACAGCATCATACCAGGACTCCTTGTAAAGATTTACAGACTTGGAAAACCCTATACCAGGTCACTATAAGTTGGGACCCCACATCATACAGCCACCACCAGAGACAGCCACCACAGATTTTTTTGTGTGAAATATAAATTTATATTGAAAGATAAAACCTCTTGCTATTGTTGTTAAGTGCCATTGAGGAAGTTCTGACTCACAGAAACCTTGTGTAATGTTTTCAAGTAGCAATTAGAAGTCCAGTGCGGATCCTACAGGACTAATACAAATGTATATTTTCAAAAGCTTAACCTCAATCAGAACTCTAGGTCTCCTATTAATAAAAGTATAAAATGATCTGTTCCAAAACCCTGATGTTACTTTTCCTTTGAGTTCAAATTACTGATGTCTTATTTACAAAGAAGGGCTAGAACTTGCTGGTTGGGTAAAAATGAAAATAATTTTAATTGAGCCAGTGTTGTTGCTGTTGTTCAGTGTCGTTGCGTCAATTCCAATTCACAGTGACTCTGTATAGCATTTCAGAGGAGTGGCTTGTGGGTTTGAACCACTGACTTTGTGGTTAGCAGTGCATTGCTTATCCAACAGAGCCATACCAGGACTCCAATAAAGAGTAGCGTGGATAATTTAGCACATAAATATAGCAACTGATAAGATTGTTAAATACATGTGTTCTCAGAAGGGAGTTTTGAGGCTCAGGCAATATTGCAATCACTACTGTTTGGGATATTTGTGTCTATCAATCAAATGCACATATATTTTTAATCATCCAGCAGCTCCATGTATACAGGTAAAGGCAGCCTTCTGAGTAGAGATGTCTATCAGAAGTTAGGCTGAAAGTTCATATGGTCAGTGCTTTTGAATGATGTGTCCTTACAGATATCTCTGCATATCTACTGCATGCTTATTCACATGTATTATCTATACAATAATGCTTCATCTACGTAGCCTTTTATATGCATGCTACAGCTGCCAACATTTCATAGACTTAAAATAACACTAGAATTAAATATGAGTGGAGGAAAGGAAAATTTAATAGTTAAGATGAGGAAAAAGATGCTTTCATGTGTGATTAGAAAATGATGAGGAATTGATGAAGTGGAAAGATACAGAAAGCTGTTCTGGATGCCACACACTTGTATAGGATCTGGCATCAATGATAGTGACATGTGAAAGCAGTCAACAGGGAATCCCTTTGCGATTTTAATAAGTATACAGAGTAAAAATTCAGAATCCATTGATGAACTTAAAGAAACAGTAGAGGGTAAAGAAGGAAGCAATGACGTTTGTTAGACGTCTCTACATTTTGGTGCTCACTTTTTACAATGGGAGTAGGTAAAGGGTCCCAGAGGAAAAGTTAAAATAGAAAGCAAAGTGAAGGCTGAAATAAATAGGTAGCTGAGTTTCTACTTATAAGCAAAATTCCCTGCTAAATTTTTATTTTCAAATTATTTGAGTAACAGGAAATTTTAATATAATTTCAAGTTTGAGTAAGGTCGAATTTCACTATCTCTGGAAATCTAACTATAAAGGGATAAATGTAAAGATGCATGAAAGTGAAAAAAGCAGTAGAATAATTAAACATCTTTTACTTTCTCCTGGAACAAGTCTTTACTTAAGGATCATAATGTTTTATTATAAAAATGCTTTCTAGACATGTGATTCATTAGCAGAACAGTTCTTTCTGTGTCTAGTTTAATAACACATTGATGTCAGAGGGAATTAAATGAGAAAATATTCTATACTGTAAGACTAAGATGGTAAAGTTGAAAATGAATGGAAACTGAGTTTTTAAACTATGGTTGCATTAATGTATTTCTTTTGGAAGGTTTAAAAAATTCTTTTTTTAGGTGGAGTCCTTGAGTGGTACCGATGGTTAATACACCTGACTGCTGGAGGTTTGAGTCTATTCAACAACACATTGAAGAGAAAGGCAAGTGATCTATTTCCAAAACGTTAGTCGCTGAAAACTCTATGGAGTACAGTTCTATTCTGACACAAATGAATTTACCACAAGTCGGAGTAGACTGGCCAGCAACTGGTTTTTATTTTGTAATTGTGATAAATTTGGATGTCCTTCAAGGATGGGCAACTTGGACATTGGCTGGCCAGAATGGGGGGGCTACAGAAGCAAGAAGTGACTGGCTTACAAGCTTTAAAGAAAGAACCTAGATCCAGAGGGCATGGAGCAAGGTAGAATCTCCACTGAGTAGTATCCATTCTGCCTAGTCAGGGCTGATGAAAGGAGATGTGGATAGATCTCCTACGATACAATAGCAAATAATTGTTATCAGGACTGATTGTAAGAGCTGGAAATGTAAAGGTGGATGTTTTGGGGCAAAAGGAGGGGAGTGATTAACCTTGTAGTCTAGGAGCAGAGGTCCCTGAGACCATCAAAGAGAAGAACAGAGAATGGAAACCTACCCAGAGAAGCAGTGATGCCGGGGATGGAGGCAGAGACGATGACATGGGGAGATGGAGGGGCTGGAGACTTTGGATCTGGAGAGAGAGAGGGGCAGTGTGTGGACAACAGCGGGGAAAGCTTGCGGGGTATACCCTTTGGCTGATCGATGATGCATGGAAGGGATTGTAACCATGACAAGGAAATGATATACGATGGGATCAATGTGAAGCTGAAGTCGTTCGGTGCAAACTATCGCATAATTCACAATAAAGCATTAAAAAAAAAAAAAAATTGGATGTCCTTGAAATGTATCTTTTGGAAAAATTAAACAAACCATAGATAATTATTTTAGGAATGGAACAAATATTCCTATTTTTAATTGGTGTTGGGTCCAGACATTGAGGAATGGATTCTGATCAGTGTAAGAGAGCCAAGCTCACATTTGAGGGTCTTGCAGTATTAATCAATGCAGTCTGATTGCCTTCTTAGTCTGACACTGTTGAGTAGCTCAGTTCTCTTGAGCAAGGTGCACAGTTGAATTCAACAGCCACCTGTTTCTCCATTTTGCCCTTATGTGATTCTGGCCTAGCAGATAGAATGGCCCATGGTATCCTTCGTCTTTCTTATGATTCATGAATCTCTGTAGCCCTTAGTCCACAGTGAGCTTATCTCCTTGTCTTTGCAACAATATTTACAATGATGTACATGGTTGGCCCAGGACAGGACAGTATTTCGTTGTGTTATGCATAGGGTTGCTATGAGTCAGTACTGACTCGATGCCACCTAACAACAACAACAACAAATATGGACAAAACATGTTGATTTCCTAACTAATGAATTACATCCAAGTTGCCACTGCAAGTTATCAAAGATTTCATTTTACTTGGATCCAAAATCAATGCCTATAGGAGGAGAAGCGAAGAAACCAAATGATGCACTGGGCAAATCTCCTACAAAGAACATTTTAAAGTGTTTCAAAGTAAAGCTATTACCTCGAGGACTAAGGGACACTTAACACAAACAGTAGTATTTTCATTTGCAGCATATGCATGTGAAAGCTCAACAGTGAATAAGGTAGACTGGAAAAGAATTGATGCCTTTGAATCATGGTGTTGGTGGAGAATAGTGAACATTCCAGAACTGCCAGAAGAATGACTAGATCTATCTCAGAAAAGTATAGCTAGAATGCTTATTAGACAGGAGGATATCAAGTCTTTGTCTTATAGTATGAACATTTTATTAGGGGGACCCAGTCTGTCTAGAAGGACATCATGGTAGGTAAATGAGGGCCAGTGAAAAAGAGGAAGACCCTTAATGAGACAGACTGAAACTGGCTACAACAATGTGCTAAAAAAAAATGCATCAATTGTGAGAATGGTGCTGTTGTTGTTAAGTGGTATTGATTCGGTTTTGATATATAGAAACTGAGGTGCAGCTGGTGGGTCTGAATTTATGATTCACAGTCCAGTGCTGACCCTACAGTGCCACACCAGGAATCCACCAGGACTTGTCAATTTTGCTCTGCTGTAGATACGGTTGCTGTGAATCAGAACTGACTTGAGGACACCTACCAACAACAGGTTCTCTCTAAATCTTGAAGTAAAAGCATAATGAGAAAAGGGATTCAGGTTGGCTGAGCAGGTATGAGGCATCTGAAGGAGAGAGGGGAGATAAAGGTGTGGCTGGTCAGAGTTAGAGCGACCATATTTCCAACACTCTTGATATTCCTTTTCCTGACCAGTTTTCTAAAGCAGACTGAGTTTTTGCATTATGAATGCTACTTGCCCTATAGGGCACCATGCATTGCTGATTTAAAGATGTTGCCCTTTAGACTTTAGTACTCCACAGTGTGTGCCAGAAGCTATGACTCCCACTATTTCTCCTTTTCCTGCACTTCTTAGTGAAGCAAATTCAAGCCTGGTCAGAAAGGGGAGAATTAAACAGGTCCTTTTCTGCCTATCACAGCTCCCAGGTACCCTTTGAGAATAATTTCTTTCCTTGTCTGTTCTGCTCAGGCCATATTGGAGGGTAGTAATCCTCAAGTATTGACACTAATTTAAAACAGAAAAAAACAGCTCATTTCAAAGTGAAAGTCACAGAGAAAGGAGGGGAAAGAGGTAAATATGTCTTTTGACCTCTAGACTCAAACTAAAACAGAAATTACAGTTCTTTTTCTCTATTAATGTTTCTTGGATTGTGTGTAGGAAAATGCGACTTCTTTAGAAACTAAATCTTACACAGAGCAAATATAAGATTGACTTAAGTGAGTGATATGTCTAATTAAGCAATAAACTAGTTAAGTCAAAAACACAAAAAAAGGCCAGCCTTACTGGTTGGATAGAGACTGGTGGAACCCTGGAGAATATGGCCTGCAGCAGCCCTTTGGCAAAGACCTTCGATTGTGTCGAAGGATCATGACAAGCTATGGACAACATTGTGAAGTATGAGTATTCTGGAACACTTAATTGTGCTCATGAGGAATCTGTACACAGACCAAGAGGCAGTTGTTTACACAGAACATGGGAACACGGAATGGTTTAAAATTAGGAAAGGCATGTGACAGGATTGTATTCTTTAGCCATACTTGCTCAACCTGTATGCTGAGCAAATAATCCAAGAAGCCTGGTTATATGAAGAAAAATGTGGCATCAGGATTGGAGGAAGACTCATTAACAACCTGCGATATGCAGATGATACACCCTTGCTAGCTGAAAGTGAAGAGGACTTAAAACATTTACTGATAAAGATCAAAGAGAACAGCCTTCGGTATGGATTGCATCTTAATGTAAAGAAAACAAAAATCCTCATCACTGGATCAACAAACAACATTCTTACCAATGGAGAAAAGATTGAAGTTGTCAAAAGACTTCATTTTTCTTGGATTAACCACCAACACTCATGGAAGCAGCAGTCAAGAAATCAAATAAATCAAATGACGTATTGCAATAGGCAAATTTGCTGCACAAGACCTTTTTAAAGTGTTGAAGAGCAAAGATGTCAGCTTGAGGACTAAGGTACACCTGACCCAAGCCATGGTATTTTCAATTACCTCATACGCATGTGAAAGCTGGTCAGTGATTAAGGAAGACTGTAGAAGAATTGATGCATTTGAGTTATGGTGTTGGAGGAGAATATTGAAAGTGCCATGGGCTGCCAAAAGAACCAACAGATGTGTTTTGGAAGAAGTACAGCCAGAGTGTTCCTTGGAGGCCAGATGGCCAAACTTCGTCTCTCATACTTGTGACATATTGTCAGGAGGGACCAGTCTCTGGAGAAGGGCATCATGTTTGGTAGAGTGCCTCCACAGAGAAAAAGAGGAAGACCCCCAGAGAGATGGACTGGCAAAGTGGCAGCATCAATGGGCTCAGGCATGGTAACAATTGTGCGGTTAGCTCAGAACCGGGCAGTGTTTCATTCTGTTGTGCATAGGGTTGCTATGAGTCAGTACCAACTAGATGGCACCTATCAACAACAACAACAGCCCTTCAAGTGTGGAAATGAGCTCAGTCTTGTGGTTCAATTTTTAGTCACACAATAGACAGGCCTACAAGGGGAACAGTAACACTAGGGAGGTACGCACACCTCAGACTAGTTAACCATTTGAGATCAGAAGGGCAGCACTGACCCAAGGACAAAGTTCAGAAGGATTACAAAAGAAGAAGTAATGGAAGGAGGAAACACGGGGAGGAAATGGAATAAGTGATGTTACATTGAGGGGATTGCAACCAATAAGATGAAACCAACTGTGTAAATATTATTGAATGGGAAACTGATCTGTTTTGTAAATCTTAACCCAATTTACAATAAAAAGTAAAAAAAAAATAAGTCAGGTGAAGTACGTCTACTTCTAGAAGGAGAGAGGACTTTGAGATAAGGGGTAGGAGTTTAAACAAGGAGCTAAACAAAGAAATTAACCATGGAAGAAATTTAAAAATAATAATAAAGACCAGCCTTATTGATTTGATAGACTCTAATGGAACTCCGAAGACTGTGTCCCTTATATACCCTTCAGTCCTAGAACTGGAATCCCCTAACCATGGCTTGAACATCATTCAACTTTCAGTCAAACTGTAGAGAGGCTGGGAATCCTAGTGCGGTGTTATAAGATAATGTTCTGAACTTTAGAATTGCAAGGTTGGTGGTTTAAATTTACCAGCTGCTCCTTGGAAATCCTATAAGGAGTTGCTATCAGTTGGAACCGACTCACTGGCACTTAACAACAACAACAAAACAACAAAGATAGGCTCATAAAGTGAACAATAACACCAGGGAGGTACACACTCCTTAGGACCATCAAAAATATGAGGTCAAAAAGGCAGCATTTGCCCAGGAATGATTCTCAGAAGGCAGGAAGGGATAGGTGAGAAGGATGAAGGGAATCAGTAAACACAGGGAGGAAGTGGGAAGAGGACTGTTAATGTGGGAATTGCATTCAATGTTATGAAGCAAAATGTACATGGATTGTTGAATGGAAAATTAATTTGCTCTGTCAACTTTCACTCAAGTCACAATAAAAAGTTAAAAAAAAAAAAAAGAAAAGGAAAAGATAACTAATGTCACAGAATAATTTGCGTAGAATTGTCAAATAGGAGCATAATTTGTTATGTGAATGTTCACTCAAAATATAATAAAATATTTTTAAAAATAAGGTCATAAAGAAAAAAAAAAATCAACCAATATTTCAACAGCTATATATGACTATGAATGCAAAAACTGAGGAAAGATTGATTAGTAGAGAAGACTAGTCACCTCTCCGCCCCCCACACCCACACCACACCACACAAGGCCCAGAGACCAGACACAGTAGTTAAGAGCACTGACTAAGGAGCTCAAGTACCAGCATCTGAATTACAGCTTTGTTGGTTACTAGCTGTGAGATTGTGGGAGAGTCATTCAAACTCTCTGTTCTTCAGTTTCTTGATCTGTACAGTGAAGGTAATGATGATAATGTTGCTTATTTTATAGAATTTTTGTGAGGATAAACTACACTAAAAATGGAAAGTGCATATTATAATATTTTGTACAACAATGATTACGGAACATGATGTCTTATTAACAAAAGAAGTTAGGTTTATAATGAAATTCTCTTATTGGTAGTAATTTGTTTATTAAAGGGTAAGAAGTAGGGGCATAAATTAAGACTCAGTGTAATTGTATCCTTAATTGTGCTCCATTTCCTAACAGTAGTTTAAATATCATACTATTGTTTTTCCTTTAAAATATATGGGATGCTCTGTGGTGCTGTGGGTTAATGCGCTAGACTGCAAAGTCAGTTTGAACTGCAAGGTTGGTGGTTAAAGCTCACCAGTCGCTCCTTGAGAACCCTCTAAAGGGTTGCTATGGGTCAGAACTGACTTGATAGCATTTAACAACAACAACAACAATATGGACTATTTTGTTAGACAACAGACAAGTTGGTCATTTATGGGCTTATAGAAAAGTCAAAGAAAATGTAAATTTTATTTACATAAAATTAACATCTATATTTTCTCAAAATTGTTGAGTCTGGAGTTTAAAACATGCTTAGAAATAAAACATTTGATTCTTAACCAACTGGCTGACAAAGACACTTTGAAAATCTTGTTGATAGGTATCTTGAATATTCTCCATTACCTGTAATTTTACATCATCTAGTATTTATTGAAACCCATCACATACAGGTCCATGTACACAAATAATCTTTTTAAGATGCTATGAGAACAAGAGTATATGACTCATTCCATCCAAAATATGATCAATTAATGCAGAAATATATCTTATTACCATTTAGACACTTCCACAATCTACTAAATAGTCTTTAAAATACTGTTAAGGTTTACATGGTAAACACTAAACTTTAGCATTCTGTAAATGAAGCCAAAAGTAGACTTTACTGTTATGGGGAAAAATGACTATTGGAGTACAAAGGGAATACTGCATAAGAATAATATATGTTTGATTTTTGAAGCCCATACTTTGTCCCAGTTGAAGATTAGGCAGCTTCTAAATGTCTTTACTTTGAAGTTTTGGGGATAAAATTATGAATTACCAAACAGACTCCCTGAAGAATATTGAAAAATCTCCAGTTGGAGAGTGTTTTCTGCATTAAGCAGGACTCTGTGAAGGGCTATGATGACATGTTTAATGCATGCTCTAATAGATATTTTCCATGGCTCTAAATCATCTAATATTATCAGTGAAGCTGACTTATTCTCTTGATCTCCAAAGACAAAATTCAACTGTTTCTTTCTATGTAATGCTCATTCAATATTTTCTATAAATAACTTTTAATGCACTTTTAATATCAGTAACTTTCTCAGTATCAGATGCAAGTTCATAGTGCATTCAACTTGTGAGTTTCTATTGACTATTAAATCAATAAATACTCTGGTTTTTTCTCCCCTAGGAGATTATGAATGTCAAAAATGAACATTTTTTTTAAGGGACTTTTACTCTAAATTTTCTTGGAATTAAACTCAAATAATTTTACACAGGGAGCTTTTTCTGTCTTATATAGAGAGCGTAGCAAGAAGGCTCATTCTGCGGAAAGATGAATGAATGGTGCTGAACATTGACATTGAACAAAGATGAGAAAAGACATCATCCTTTGCCCACCTTCTTTGTTCCTAGTTGAAACCAAAAGTGGAATTAAAGGCCTGCTTTATGGTGCATGCAGAACTCCAGATAAATGTTGATTGCTATCACGGATGTCATGTCTATGTCACAAGTACAACCTGTCACATATAAGGACATTTCCTGTAGGAAAGGCTGAGGACTCAGACGGATTCTTCCTTGTACTACTACAACACTGTTAACCCCATGAACAATAACTGCCGGCTAAACAAACTCCATGAACACACCCTATGATGTAAATGTTTAAGCCCCAATACACTGCAGAGTGGGACATCAACAGTCTGGTGGAATCAAAGTTGGTGAATGTCTATAAGACAGTAACTTAGAGAAAGCCTAATCACGAGCTTTAATTATCAATATTTCAATCATGTGGTTTACATTTTGTGTCATTACAATCAAAATATAAACTTGACCTATTTTAAAATTCTGGACGAAAGAATCTAATTTGTATTGTGTAATCCCATTTTTGTCCTTTAAACAGATACTAATTTATCAGAAAGCTGTCTACTATTAGAGTACAAATCAAAAGCTCTAATATCAGTTAGAAAAGCTTCTTCCTGTCAATTGTCTGTAAATCTATTTCCAATAGATGATTCATTTTTTTATGTTAATTGTAGCTTTGCATTTCCTTTTATTTATATTTCTGTTTCTAGACATGGAATGTGCTAAGTAACAAGAAGATATCGAAGGATATATATATAATAAGTAAAGGACTGTGGTTAGCTTACCTTACTCTTTAAATGTTTCAAAAATACTTTAGAAAAAAAATACATATATTAATAAATTTATTGACTACTTTTAGTTTATCTGGAACAACTAATGTGGTAACCTAGAATCGCAATTATTTATTACCTCTCCTCACTCCTGGGATTTTAAATATCTGTCTTGCACACAAATTAAGGTCATGTTTTGTTATCAAGACTGCTTGCACAACTTCTTCCTCAGATTTTATGTTGAATAGCGATCATTCATTATGTGCTAACTGATTACCTATTGGTTTTCCTGGGAGCTGCTGAAAACGGTATACGGATTCTTCAAACATAATTTTATAAGCATAAACTGAGCTAATGCACTATTTCTCAGTATGGGATTTTACTTAGTCCACTTGACTACTTGTAAAGAATGTGTCTGGACAGTGACTCAAGGAACCTTTTTTAAAAAGCATATGAATCATACTCAATGATTTATTCACATATCTATTTTAAAAATTCCATTGGTCATGCTAAAAAAGGTTGCAAGCCCTTTCACTTAAGTATTTCTATAATGGCTGTTAAAATCAATTCTGGCATTAGTCTCCAAGAATGAACAATGCATTGAGTGGAAAATTGATTACATGGTCAAAGAACAGTCCTTTGTGGCCTTGTTTGCTTTTTCGATTAGTACAGCTGTCATGGCTGTTGTAGGTGGTCCTCAAAACTTATAGGGGAAAAAAAAAAATCTGTCCTTGACACTTAATGTTTGTTTATGGATTTTTGGGAGAGAAATATGTTTTTGCTTGCTTATTAGAACTTATGTAGGTACCCATGTCAAATTGAGTTTTGCCAAGATAAAGGAAAGATACAAAGCAGACTAGAGTGTGAGGGAAAAAAAGGACATCATAGTATAGAACACAACTTCTTGAATTTGTATTCTGGTTTATGAGAAATACATTCTTTTGAAGAAAAACTACTCTAATTGTAATGACAATCCTACCCACAGTAGAATAAATTACCTAAGGTAGAATATCAGTGTGGGGGCCCATCAGTCACTGTTTGCTTTGATTTCCAGCTTTGCTTTTCTCTCTCTGCCATGGAAATGTGGTTCTCAGATCAAGCCCCCTCCCTGGCACTCAGGGAGAGACTTTCCCACCTCATTGATCTCATACACTTTACCTTGACTCGTGGGCTGCGGGTGTTGAATAAGTGCTTATTGAAGTGTGTTATTGATTGAGCTTGTATTTATTTATTTATTTGCTTTTTTGTGTGTTTTTGTTTGTTTGTTTGTTTACTTTTCCTTACTAATGAACATGTTTCAAGTCAAAGTCCCCTAGAGATCTGGAATGTTAACCTACTCCTCTGCTTGCTTTGAACACAGCTAAGAAAAAAACCCCAAACAATTCATATGCCAATTTCCTAAGCTTCCCAGACTCACAGCTAAAAGGGGATTTTTGACTTCTTTTCTCACCTCACCTATCATACTAATTTGCTACCACCAATTACCCAAAGCAGTCCTGGTGTGGCACTGTGGGCTTATATGTCAGACTGCAAAGCCATTTGAACTGCAAGGCCAGTGGTTCAACCTCACTAGCTGCTCCATGGAGACCCTATACAGGGTCGCTATGGGTCAGAATCGACTCAACTGCATTTAACAACAACAATTACCCAAATATCATGACTTTAGACAATACACGTGCATTATTTTACCAGTTTTGCAGGCCAGTAGTTTAAATGGCTCTCACTAGGCTAATGTCCCTGGCAGAGCAGTGTCTTGTCAGGAGGTTCTGTGGGAGAACCTCTTTTTTTGCCTTTTCCAACTTCTTGAGGCTACCTGGAATTTTTGGCTAAGCCCCCGCTTCTATCAAAGTCAGCAGTGACCAGTTAAGTCTTTCTCATGCTGTGTCCCTCTGATACTGATGCTCCTGCCTCCCACTTCCATGTTGTAATGATCCTTGTGATTACATTAGGTGATGGTGGTGTTTGTGTGCCACCGAATTGCTTCCAACTTATAGCGACTCTGCATAGGGTCTGTTGTTGTTAAGCGCTGTCGATCTGGTTCTAACTCATGGTGACTTTGTATAGGGTTTCCAAGGAGTGGCTGGTGAGCTTGAACCGCTGACCTAATTGTTCAACGTGACCTTGCAATGGAACACATTAACTCACCAACACCACACCGGACTTCTTATAGGGTTTGTTGTTGTTATGTGCTATCTACTGGGTCTGACTTATAGGGACCCTGAATAGGATATCTGAGGAGCTTGAACCACTGACCTTGCTGTACAAACTGACCTTGCAGTCCAGTACATTAATCCACAGTGCCACACCAGGATTTATGAGTCTGGAGCAGAAAGCTTCATCTTTCTCCCATTGAATGATTGGTAGATTTGAACTGTTGACCACACAGTTAGCAGCGCTGCTCCTAATTCACTAAGCTACCAGGGTTCTTTGATTACATCAGACCCAGCCCAATGCTCCAGAATAACCTCTCCATCTCAAGGACATCTGATTAGTAACCTAAATGCGTGTTTGTCTTGTGAAACAGCATAGTCACAGTTCCTGGGATTAGGATGTGGGCATGTTTGGGGAACCATTCATTATTCTATCAAATCTCCACCTAGTCAAAGGAAACTTGTGCACAATTAGCATTATATATCACCTCTTGGCTTCAAAATTCTTGTCTAAAGAACTTTAATGGCTTTTCCACTAGCTTCCTTACAGCTGGTCTTTCTGTCTATTATAGGAATTTTTCATCTGAAGATTATTTACCTCTACAGATTAAATGAATTTTTTGAAATTCTATGTTAAGTATTTTGGAAAGTGCAGGAAAGATAATTATATGACTATTACTTCTAATTCTATATGGACTCCTGGTATAGCACTGTAGCATAAGCACTGGAGTTCTAACCATAAGGTCAGTGGTTCCAACCAATCAGTGACTCCTCAGAAACCCTATACAGAGTTGCTATGAGTCAGAATTGACTGATGGCACTTAACAATAACAATATTCCTCCAGTCAATGATCATTACTCCAAAATTCATCAATCCTAAGTATCATCTTGATTCTTTTCTTCTCTCTTCAGAAGATTGATTCAGTGATTTTTAAACTTTTATTAAATCTTCCAAGTTTTTAACTTAAGATCTTCTGTCAGAACTTACTTGAAAGCCATTAATACCACAATTATTCAAATGGCTGCAACAACCACTAAAACCAGTGATGATGACATTGAAGAATTCTACCAATGATTTCAGTCTGAAATTGATCAAACATGCAATCAAAATGTATTGGTTATTACTGGTGACTGGAATGCAAAGGTTGGAAACAAAGAGAAAGGATCAGTGATTGGAAAATATGGCCTTGGTGATAGAAATGATAGAAATTGATAGAAATGATGCAGGAGATCACATTATAGAATTTTGCAAGACCAATGACTTGTTTATTGCAAACACCATTTTTAAACAATATAAAAGATTACTATACACATGGACCTCACCAGATGGAATACACAGAAATCAAATTGACTACATCTGAGGAAAGAGACGATGGAAAAACTCCATATCATCAGCCAAAACAATGCAGGGGGCAGGCTGTGTAACAGATCATCAATTGTTCATATGCAAATTCAAACTTAAGCTGAAGATAATGAAAAAAAGTCAAGAAGAGCCAAAATATGACCTTGAATATATCTCACCTAAATGTAGAGGTCATCTGAAGAACAAATTTGATGCATTAGACACTAAAGACCGAAGATCAGAAGACTTGTGGGATGACGTCAAGAACATTATACAGGAAGAAAGCAAAACGGTTATTAAGAAAACAAGAAAGAAGGAAAAGATCAAAATGGATGTCAAAAGTGACTCTGACTGTGTGCTGATGACTGGGGGGCAGGCTTGTAGGGTATACCCTTTGGTTGGGTGATGATACATGGAGGGGATTGTAACCATGGCAATGAAATGATATATGAGATAGGATGAATGTAAAACTAATGGTCTCCCATGTAAACTATCACATAATTCACAATAAAACATTAAAACAAAAACAAAAACCAAGGCCCAGAGGTATTAAGTGATTTCCCCTGACCTCACAGGAAATATCTAGAATCAAATCCAACTTTTAAAGCAATAGATCCCTTTCCTTTACACTTCATTAAGTCATCTCCTCCATGAAATGTTCCTTGAGGTAATGGAAGTTGGCAAGACAGAATTATGTAGTGGGAAAGGGTTCCAGTTTGGAACCCTTTGAGTTTGAGTGGTTATGTGTCGTGGAGTCGGTTCCAACTCATAGCAACCCTGTACAGGGTTTCCGAGGCTGTAAACTTTACGGGAGCAGAAAGCCTCATCTTTCTCCCACGGAGCAGCTGGTAGTTTTGAACTGCTGACCTTGCAGTTTGCAGCCCGATTGAGTGGTTATGGTTATTTGCTGTGGAGTTGGTTCCGACTCATAGTGACCCTGTATGGGGTTTCTGAGGCCAAAAATCTTTACAGGAGCAAAAAACCTCATCTTTCTCCCAAGAAACTACTGTTTGTTTTGAACTGCTGTCAGTGAGATTAGCAGTCCAACTCATAACCACTATGCTATCACAGCTAGTTGGAGTACTAGTTCCATAACCTAACAACTGTGTGTCCTTCATCAAGTCAGTAATCTCCTTAATCCTGAGTGCTTCATTTGCAAACTGGACCATAAAACCTATCTCAAAAGAATTATGATGATTTTGGTATATACACACAATGGAATGCTAGGCATCATTGAAGAATAAGGATGAATCTGCGAAGCACCTCACAAATATGAATGAACCTGGAGGACATTATGCTGAGTGAAATTAGTTAATCACAAAAGGACAAATATTCTATGAGAACACTGTTGTAAAAAGTTAAGAAAAGGTTTTCTTAAAGCAACATTATATGATGGTAATAGAGTGGTTAATATTCATGGACTAGAGGATAGACACATGTTAACATAAGTGACAGGACAGGCTATATACAACAAGAGGGAGGTTGGCAGAGGAAAGATGAAGGTAGCAGGAGACAGAGAGGAATGCAAAAGTAAAAGTAAATAGAGGTAAATACGTAGAGGAGATTGCAATTATTGTAATGAAGCAAAGTATATGATTTGTTGAATGTAAAACTCATGATCTTCTCTATAAACCGTCACTCCATTCACAATAAAAGTTTTTAAAAACAGAAAAGAAAAAAAAGGGACTCTGAAGCTTACTTTCTAGCACAGAAATTCTAAAGCAAATGGAAAATGTGAGGAGATACAAGAGCTGAACAGAAAATTTCAAAGGTTATCATGAAAAGATAAAGTCAAATAGTATTTAAAAACTGTGCAAAGAACTGGAATCAGAAAACCAAAAGGGAAGAGTATGTTCAGCATTTCTCAAGTTGAGGAAACTGAAGAAAAATTTTAAACCTTGACTTTCTGATTCTATGGACAAATTATTGAATGATGCAGAAAGCATCAAAAGAAGATGGAAGGAATACACAGAGTCACTGTACCAAAAGGAAATGGTCAACATTCAACCATATCAAGAGATAGCATATGATCAAGAGCCAATGATCCTGAAGGAAGAAGTCCAAGTTGCATTGAAGGCATTGGTAAAGAACAAGGCATTGGGAATTGATGGGATACAAATTGAAATCTTTCAACAAATTGATGCAGTTAACAAGGAGTCTGATGTCAGATGGATATTGGCTGAAAGCAGAGAATACCAGAAAGGTGCTTACTTGTGCTTTTTTGACTATGCAAAGTCTTTCCATTGTGTGTATCATGACAA
>NW_006408581.1:14678928-14688109 GCF_000296735.1 Chrysochloris asiatica | reverse complement strand
TGAGGCTGGCCCAGGATTGGGCAATGTTTCGTTCTGCTGTGCATAGGGTCGTTATAAGTCGGTACCAACTTGATGGCACCTAAAAACAACAACAACATAAAAATTGAGAAAAGACTGAAGTTGAGAAATCAAACAACGTATTGCATTAATCAAGTCTGTTGCACAAAACTTCTTTAAAGTGTTGAAGAACAAAGTTATCAGTTTGAGGACTAAAGTGTAGCTGACCCATATGCATGCAAAATTGGACAGTGAATAAGGAAGACCATAAAAGAATTGATGCATTTGAGTTATGGTGTTGGAGGAGAATATTGAAAGTGCTATGGACTGCCAAAAGAACAAACAAATTTGTGTTGGAAGAAGTATAACTGAAGTGTTCCTTGGAAGCCAGGATGGCCAAACTTTGTCTCTTGCATTTCAGACATATTATCAGGAGGGACCAGTCATGTTTGGTGAAGTAGAGAGTCGGAGAAAAACAGAAAGACCCCCAATGAGATGGATTGGCACAGTGGCAGCAACAATGGGCTTGGGTACAGCAACAATTGTGAGGCTGGCCCAGGCCTGGGCAGTGTTTCATTGTTGTGCATAGGGTCACTGTGAGTCGGTACTGACTCAATGGCGTCTAACAATAACAACATCAGAACTTACTTACTTAGCATTCTGGAAAGTTAGCACAAATCTGCTCATATCTGACTGTGTATTAAATTTAAATAAATTACCAGTAAGGTTTCTGGTTAGGTTTTCATTTCTACAACCCTGAACATCTTACAAAGCACAAATATACCCCATGATTGAAACTAGGAGAATTAAAAGTTTCTCGGAAGGCTTCATGTTCCTATTGCTAGTACTATTATTTATTTTTTTTTCTTTCTTGGCTACTTTTGTCACAAACTTCCACATATTTTGTTTTCTATGTCAGACATATAATTGGGATAGTTTTAATGACACAGATAAGTGTGAAGAAAGAAGTATGAAAAGAATTATGGTTGTCAGACATCAGATTTCTCTCAAAAATTGTCTTTTTTCTACCAATTGTCTTATATTCCTCTTATATGGTTTTCAGCTAAAATTCCTGTTCTTTCTTAACTGATAATTAATATTATGGATTTTAGTGTACTCAGATATTAAAAGAAACATAGATTTAAAAGAAAAATCTTCTTAATTTTCCTTTTCTGTTTTCCCACCGCATGGACATTGTAGGAGCGTTGTCATTGCTAAGTGCCTTCAAGTCGGTTCCAACTCATAGCAACCCTGCATAGGGTTTCTGAGGAACAGCTGGTAAGTTTGAATCACTGACCTTGTGGTTCAAACTGACTTTGCAGTCCAGCGCATTAACCCACAGTGCCATAACAGGGTGTAAGGCCAGTGAATACCCACTCCTTCCTTGTCTTTGCACTACTCTTTCAAAGGACTCATCAGAACTCTTTTATACCACAGTGACTTCTGCTGGGGCAGGTGGGTGAATAACAATAAGACTATGCCATAACTTCCTCTCCCAATGTAGTTGCTGTGTATTTGAACTTGAGAGAGAGTAAATGAATGGACATCTGGCAAGGACCTCTGAAAGATTGCCAAGCCTTGATACACCCTACTGTCTTGCTACTTATCACCTCCCATCCTTCAAGTCATAGCTCATCAATCTAATTATGTCTTTGAAGATACCTGCCAGACTTTCAGAATTAGGTAAAATATTAATTCACTTTTTAAACCAACAAAATTTTATTCAACACTTACTGGATGCAAAACACAGTTGCACATGGTACTTTATATACTTGCTCTCATAAAGCTTAAAGCAGTTTGACAAATGTAAGAGAGAGAGAGGGAATAAGACCAATTAAAGAAATATTACAAACCATTGCATAATGAATTGCAGGATGATTGCTATAAATTGAAGTGCCCTGCATTGAGAGATAGGAGAGATGATTGCATATTGAAGGGTGACCTTTCTGAAAGTTAGCAAGGTAGTGGCTCTAGTGGAACCATCAAGAAATGGAATGATCTGACATAGATCTGACGTAGTGAAGTGTGAAATAATTTGTGAGGTATTATGGTCACCAAAGTATTATTTTCAGAAAATATACACATATCCTTAAGGTAGGTAGTTTTCACTATTGCAGAATTTATTCACATACATTAGAGATATCTAGAACCTTTCATTTTTAAGACCTTTAAGACAGTTTTATTCATATCTTATAAGAGTTCATGATTTTACTCTCTTTTAGACAAATCTTGATATAACTCTACACAGTTGGTAGTCTAACCATGGTGGTGATGGTGGTAGTGTGCCAGAGAGTTGGTTTTTACTCATAGCAACCCCTGTGTACCATTTCCAAGGCTATACACTTTTACAAGAGCAGAAAGCCCCATCCTTCTTCCTTGGAGCAACTGGAGCAACTGATGACTTTTGAACTTGCAGTTAGCAGTCAAACTCATAATCTACTATACTACCAGGGCTCCATAATCTAATCATAGAAAAAAATTTATTTAATTCACATTGATTATAAATGTGAATATATATGTTGTTGTTGTTAAGTGCCATTGAGTTGGTTTTAACTCATAGTGACTCTGTATAGGGTTTCTGAGGAATGGCTGGTGAGCTTGAACTGCTGACCTTAAGGCTTAAACTGACCATGCAGTCCAGAGTATTTATAACAGAATTTCATTAGTAAAATGCAGAACTCACCCTATCAGCAATATTCACAAAGGCTTATGCTGAAAATATATTTTATTTCTGAAATGAAATATTTATTTGCTTTTATTTTCCAAAATAAAAACAAATACAAAAACAAAATATCTAAAAATTCTCCTTCAAAGTATGCTAACTTCTCACAATCAGAAACTTTTTTGGCCCTCTGTCTTTGATGTTTGTTATTGCCGCACTATATTTACTTGTGATTAATTGGAACCCTCAGCTAGTTGATAATGACTTTTGGCTTGTAAAGCGAATTTAAATCATTTAAAGTATAGCTCTTTTTTGATATCAACTACCTAACATTATTCTAATAAAAGAATACCTAACAAACTTTTAATGAATTTCCTTTTATATAAGATAAAATATTTAGCAAGAGAATTTGAGATGCCCATTAGAGTATCTCATTCATAAACGTCCAGGATGCTCATCTGGCAGGACCTGACAATTCAATGAAAGGTTTATGTGCTGGATAGAAATACCCAGCAAACGCATTGACCTTTGGAGAAGAAAGATTCAAAGCCGTGCCTAAAATGGCTTATCTGAAATTCTTGGGATGTCTTGGGAGAAGTATAAGTAGAATTCGCTTCTCATTTACTTTGGATATGTTATTAGGAGGGACCAGTCCCTGGAGATGGACATCTTGTTTGCTGAAGTTGTTATTGTTGTTAGGTGCCATCGAGTTGGTACTGACTCATAGCGACCTTATGCACAGCAGATGGAAACACTGCCTGATCCTGGGCCAGCCTCACTACTGTTGCCACACTTGAGTCCATCGATGCTGCTTGCTAAAGTAGAGGGTCAGGAAAAAAGAAGAAGACCCCTGATGAGCTGGATTAACACAGTGCCTGCAGCAATGGGCTCAAAGATAGCAACCATTGAGAGAAGGATGCAAGACCCCAGGCAGCGTGGCTTTTGGTTGTAGATAGGGTTGGTATGAGTTGAAACGGACTTGACAGTACTCAACACTCTAATAAAAAAAACAAAAACAAAAAAACCTTTTTTTTATCCCATCTAACAAATCTCTGTCAAATGTGAAATTCATCTTTTTTTTATTTTTATTTTTTCACTTCCCCAGAGGAGGTGCATAGATGATAGAGAGGAATTTTCAGCTGATTGCTAGTTAGTGACTTTGAAGGAATTGTTAACAGCTGTTCAAGGCCAAAATAGATTACTCTGTTTTATGCAAAACCTATCAGCATTTTTGCTAGTGCACATTTCTTTATTTTCTCAGAGTTAATTGCTAAATGTCATCCACTCCTGCTGTTCTAGTGAGCCTGAATTTTCTCAAGATGTTTCTTCCTAACTTTCTCCTTAGAGATTTCAATCTCTGTCAAATATTCTAATTTTCCTTAAACAGTACCTTTGAAGCAGGAGCATTCTAAATGTCCTTTATGGTAAAGATGAGTGGAAACATCAATCTCCCTCTTTGTTATCTTTATTGCTCAATAAAAATTTCAAGGGTATTTGTATACATTTGAAAGAAAAGGTTGAAATTTTAAAATTCCACTCATAGTCCTTTTGCCTTTTCACTTCCCCAATTCTCTTCCTTTAGGGTAGCTGTATCTTTCTAATTCTCTTATTAAATGATCACATTGTGTCCGTTTTACTTTCCTATTTAAATTAGGAAATCTTTGGTTCTAAAACATCTTCCACTGGAAGCTGCGGTGGGATGTCATCTGCATGCACTTTAGCAAGAGTCTCTTGAGCGCTTTCAAAAAATGTCTGGGTTGGAGACATTTGTTTATATTCCTTACCTAAAGGGTAGCGTCCTCTTTTCACAATGTAACTAAGGTCCTTTAGTCAAAATGTCACACACCAGCCTGTCAACAAATCATGAAATAGGTAAGTTCTGTCTGAAGGTCATGCATACAATTGCTCATCGAAAGAATTATACCAAAGGTCTTAAAGCTTTTCCACTTAGGTCTGCTCATTTGTCATTTTTTCCCTTTAATTTTGGGTGTGCTCATTATCATACTTTCTGGTTTTGCTTTACCTCTACCTCCCTCCTTGTGTCAATTTGAAATTCTTATTCGTTTGAATCATAATGTGCTCACAGAATTAATTACTAATGCATTTACTACTTTATACTATTGATAGAAAACCCCAAAGAAAAATCTGTAGATGCTTCTTGTTGTTAAGTGCTGTGGAGTCGGTTCTGACTCATAGTGACCCCGCACAGGGTTTTCCGAGGCTGCAAATCTTTATGGGAGCAGAAAGTTTCATTTTTCTCCCATGGAACAGCTGATAGTTTCAAACTGCCAACCTTGAGGTTAGCAGCCTGATTCGTAACCTTTATGCTGCCAGAGCCTAGGCATCTCTAGTTTCTTCCTTGGGGAAGAAGGAGGTGGAGTGTCTCAGAAAAGAAAACTAAAAACAAATCCAGCAAAGGCTGGAATCTGAAAGAAGGAAATGATGGAGCCATAAATTCCTATAGCCAATCTGCCCCATTTTCATATGGTTTTTCAGGGCAAAGTATACGTGCCTATTAAGATACAAATTTAATAGAAACTTTTAATGCTGCAAACTTCATTGTTGTTATTAAGTACCATGGAGTCGGTTCTGACTCATAGTGACCCTACACAGGGTTTCCAAGGCTGTAAATCTTTACGGGAGCAGACCGCCTCATCTTTCTCCCACGGAACCGCTGGTAGTTTCGAACTGCCAACCTTGAGGTTGGCAGCCTGATCCGTAATCACTACGCTACCAGAGCTTTTTGCTAACTTCATTAATAACATCTAAATGCAGATTTTGCTACAGGGAAGTCTTCCATAGAGGCATCCCATCCAGCCTAAATGGCATTTTATTTTTCCTGTTCAACCAGCTGGCCAAGGTGCCTCAGATCTAACTAATGGACCAAAACCACTGTTTCATGTAAATCATTGCCGCTGGAGATCAACTATTAAAAATTCTACCTGTTGGTAAACACATGACATGAAGCATCAGTGAAAACTCATACAGACAGACCTGTAAAATACAAGTTGTTGTTGTTGTTGTTATGTGCAGTGGAGTCGGTTCCGACTCATAGCGACCCTGTACAGGGTTTCCGAGGCTATAAATCTTTACCGGAGCAGAAAGCCTCATCTTTCTCCCGCGGAACCGCTGGTAATTTCTAACTGCTGACCTTGCGGCTCGTAGCCCGATTCGTAACCACTACGCTACCATAGCTCCCTAACGTCAACTATGGACTTCAGTTAGTTGTAATTACCAATATTGGTTCATTGATGATGACAAATGGACCATACTGAGAGAGGTTAATAATGAGAGAAACAGTATGTAGGGGGGAAGAAAGTAATAACGTGACTCTGCTTAATTTTTTTGTAAACCTAAAACTGCACTTAAAACAAAAAAACTTTGAAAGTGGGGAAAAAAAGTAAAATCAGACAGCATGACTTCATTTGTGTAAGTACAAGAGCATGCAAAATCGTTAAAACTATACAATAAAAGGAATGACATTTTCCTATGAAAAAAAATCTGACTGTTATCTCAGAGCACTAAATACAGTACACTGCCCACAGTGGCATGAATTCTTTAGATGAGTAAGTTGTAAAGTAAGCGTCACCGAGTATCTGGGTATCGCCTGTAAATTAAAGATTTTATGGCCTTTTGGGGTAGAAAAGGGATAGAGTTTGAGTAAATCATGCCACAAGTCAATGAGTTTACTAAAATAGGTGGCAGTAACTTTTGTTTCCTTGTTCAACCAAACCCAAAGTCCTGAGAAGACATTGTTTTAAAGACATTAGAAAACCAAATACCCTTCCTTGAAAAGAATGGTCCCCTCATGTGAGTTTTATGCATATTTATTGGCTTAAAAAAAACCAAACTGTTGTTCATTTTTGTGGAGTGGATGCTTACTCATGATGACCCCGTGTGTTTAGAGGAGAACGGTATACCCCATAGGGTTTTTAAGGCTGTGACCTTTTGGGAAAAATTGCCAAACTTGTCTGCCAGTGTGACTCTGGATGGTTTCAAACCATCAACTTTCAGCTAGTTGTTGTTGTTATGTGCCATGGAGTCTGTTCCAACCCATAGCAACCCTGTACAGGGTTTCCAAGGCTATACAACTTTACAGTAGCAGAAAACCTCATCTTTCTTAGCTGGTAATCAAGAGCTAAATCACTTGTATTACCCCAACCCAAACCGAAACCCACTTGTTATCAAGTCGATTTCAAATCATAGTGACCTAGTATGGGGATTCCAAGGCTGTACATATTTATGGGAGCAGAAATCGTCGTCTTTCTCCTTGGAGCAGTGGTGAGGACCATTGTTTTCTTTATATTGAGATGCAACCCATACTGAAGGCAGAAAGCTATGGTCTTTGGTTTTCATGAATAAGTATTTTAAGTTCTCTTCATTTTCAGCAAGCAAGATTGCATCATCTGTATATCACAGGTTGTTAATGAATCTTCCTCTAATCCTGATGCCATATAATCCAGTGTCTCAGATTCTTTGTTTAACATACAGATTGAATAAGTATGGTGAAAGAATACAACCCTGGTGCATACCTTTCCTGATTTTAAAGCAGTCAGTGTCTACAAGGACTATTGTTAGGTGCTATTGAGTCAGTACCTACTCATAGTGACTTTATGCAAAATAGAAAGAAGCATTGCCCAGTCCTATGCCAACCTCACAATGGTTGCTACCCTTGAGTCCGTGCTGCTACCACTGTGCCAATCCATCTCATTGGGGGGTCTTCCTTAATTATCATTGACCCTTCAATTTACCAAACATGATATCCTTCTCCAGGGATTGTTCCCTCCTGGTAATATTTCCAAAATATGAGATATGAAGTCTGGCCATCCTAGCTTCTAAGGAGCATTCTGGCCTGTACTTCATCCAACACAGTTTTGTTCTTTTGGCAGTCCATGATATTTTTAATATTGTTGTCCAACACCATAACTCAAATACATCAATTCTTCTATGGTCTTCTTTATTCACTGTGCAATTTCCACATGCATATGAGGCGATTAGAAACACCATGGCTTGGGTCAAGCACACCTTAGTCCTCTAACTGATGTCTTTGCTCTTAAACATTTTATTTTGCCTAAAGCAATATGGTGTTTGATTTTCTTACTGCTACTTCCATGAGTGTTGATTATGGATCCAAACAGAATGAAATATTTGACAACTTCAATCTTTTCTCCATTTTCAACATTTTATCATGGTATAATGTATCGGTCTAAGGAGCTCTGTTAGCGTAGTGGTAACGAATCAGGCTGTGAACCTTAAGGTCAGCAGTTCGAAACTACCAGCTGCTCTGCAGGAGAAAGATGAGGCGTTCTACTCCCGTAAAGATTTACAGCCTTGGAAATCCTGTACAGGGTCGCTATGGGTCGGCACTGACTCAACGGCACTTAACAACAACAACAATGTATTGGTCTAGTTGATGTACAATTCAATACTGAAGTCTGTAGTCTGTGTTTTTACTCAGTAAGTGTCTTGAATCCTTTCAGCAATCAAGGTTGTATCACTTGCATATCACAGTTGTTAATAAGTCTTCCTCCAATCCATATGCCATGTTCTTCTACATATAATCTAGTTTCTCAGATTATTTGCTCAGCATATAGACTGAATAAGTATGGTGAATGAATACAACCTTGGCGCACACCTTTCCTGGTTTTAAGCTATTCAATATTACTTTGTTCTGTTCTAATAACTACCTCTTGGTCTATGTACAAGTGCCTCATGAGCACAATTAAGTGTTCTGGAATACCGATTCTTCACAATGTTATCCATAGTTTGTCATGGTCCACACAATCAAAAGCCTTTGCATAGTCAATAAAGTGCAAATAAGCATTTTTCTGATAGTCTCTGCTTTCAATCAAGATCCATCTGACGTCAGTAATGATATCCCTAGTTCTATGTCCTCTTCTACATCCAGCATGAATTTCTGGAAGTTCCCTTTCAATGTACTGTTGCAACTGTTTTTTAATTATCTTCAGCAAAATTTTACTTATTGGTGATGTTGCTCTATGATTTCTGCATCCCATTGGGTTTTCTCTCTTTGGAGTGGGCACAAATTTAGTTCTCTTCTAATCAGTTGGTCAAGTAGCTGGCTCCCAAATTTCTTGACATAGATGAGTGAGTGATTCCAATGTTGCATTTGTTTGTTGAAAGATTTCAATTTATATTCCATAATTCTTGGAGCCTTGTTTTTCACTTTGATTAGAGCCAGGTCACCTAACAACAGTTCACAGACTGAATTTGGCCAGTAGCCTGGTTTGTAGACTCCAAAGTGAGAATGAGTTTTACTTCCTTTCAGGGTTGCAAACAAAGAAACACACTCATAAACACAAAACAAAGAATAATATGCAATGGATAGGGTCTGCAAAGTTTAAAATTTTTAATATATTGCTTTACAGAAAATGTTTAAGATCCCTGACTTAGAGTGATATGATAGTAAAAATAGCCAATATTTCTATTCTTTAACTGTGCAACATAGTGCTAAGCTAAAGGCTCCTTGCACTGTTTTATTTAATTACATCTAGTGCTGTT